>NW_024740351.1:0-7370 GCF_018991925.1 Homarus americanus | reverse complement strand
CTAGTTACGTATTGCTGTAATATTTCCCCAAAATTCGAAAAATCTACTTCCCCGAAAAGTCGATAATCTACTTTCCCGAAAAGTAGAAATTCATCTACTTGAAAGTAGATAACCAACTTTCCGGAAAGTAGATATTTCCCATTTTCTGTGATACAAATTTCCGTTTTATGATAATCTACTTTGCAAAATTAGAAATATTTCCAAAAGTCGATGATCCACTTCGAAAGTCGATAATCTACTTTCCGAAAAGTAGAAAATCTATCTACTTGAAAGTAGATAAACAACTTTCCGAAAGTAGATATTTCCCATTTTTGTGATACAAATTTCCGTTTTCTATGATAATCTACTTCGCAAAATTAGGTAATATTTCAAAATTCGAAAATCTACTTCCCCGAAAGTCGATAATCTACTTTTCGAAAGTAGAAAATTCATTTACTTTTCGAAAGTAGATAACCAACTTCCTGAAAGTAGATATTTCATTTTTTTATGATACAAATTTCCCGTTTCTATGATAATCTACTTCAAAATTAGGTAATATTTCCCCAAAATTCGAAAAATCTACTTCGCCGAAAAGTCGATAATCTACTTTCCCGAAAAGTAGAAAATTCACTTTCGGGAAAGTAGATAACCAACTTTCCCGGAAAGTAGATATTTCCCATTTTCAGTGATACAAATTTCCCGTTTCTATGATAATCTACTTGCAAATTAGGAAATATTTCAAAGTCGATGATCCACTTCGAAAAGTCGATAATCTACTTTCCCGAAAAGTAGAAAATTTATCTACTTTTTCGAAAGTAGATAACCAACTTTCCCGAAAGTAGATATTTCCCATTTTTTATGATACAAATTTCCGTTTCTATGATAATCTACTTCGCAAATTAGGTAATATTTCCAAAATTTGAATCTACTTCCGAAAAGTCGATAATCTACTTTCCCGAAAGTGTCTATCTATTTTCGAAAGTAGATAACCAACTTCGGAAAGTAGATATTTCCCATTTTTTATGATAAATTCCCGTTTTCTATGATAATCTACTTCTGCAAAATTAGGTAATATTTCCAAAATTCGAAAATCTACTTCCCCGAAAAGTCGATAATCTACTTTCCCGAAAAAGAAAATTCATCTACTTTTCGGGAAAGTAGATAACCAACTTTCCTGAAAGTAGATATTTCATTTTCATGATACAAATTTCCCGTTTCTATGATAATCTACTTTGCAAAATTAGGAAATATTTCCTCAAAAGTCGATGATCCACTTCGAAAAGTCGATAATCTACTTTCCGAAAAGTAGAATCTATCTACTTTTCGAAAGTAGATAACCAACTTTCCGGAAAGTAGAATATTCCCATTTTTATGATACAAATTTCCTTTTCTATGATAATCTACTTCGCAAAATTTGGAATATTTCCAAAATTCGAAAATCTACTTCCCGAAAAGTCGATAATCTACTTTCCCGAAAAGTAGAAAATCTATCTACTTTCGAAAGAGATAACCAACTTTATAGATATTTCATTTTTATGATACAAATTTCCGTTTTCTATCTACTTTTAAAATTAGGTAATATTTCCCCCAAAATTCGAAAATCTACTTCCCCGAAAATTCGATAATCTACTTTCCCGAAAAGTAGAAAATCTATCTACTTTTCGGGAAAGTAGATAACCAACTTTCCCGGAAAGTAGATATTTCCCATTTTTTATGATACAAATTTCCCGTTTTCTATGATAATCTACTTCGCAAAATTAGGTAATATTTCCCCCAAAACTCGATGATCTACTTCCCAAAAAGTCGATAATCTACTTTCCCGAAAAGTAGATATTTACGATCTTTTGAGAATTCGAACTTACGGTCTCTTTAATTGCCCTAAGTTCGAACTTAAGAGAAAAAATGACTTAAAATTAGATACTAAAGAGAAAAAAAATATTTACGATTTTTCTAATTCTCAAAAGATCGTAAGCATCTACTTTTCGGTGACGTAGATTTTCTACTTTTCGGGAAGTATAAAAATTGGCTCTTATCATTTTTGCCTTTGGAACCCATTTGTTTTCAACTTTTTTATTAGGATTATTATAAACAAAGAAAAGGGTATTTTTTTTCATTTATACGACACATTAAGTTATTATACAAATATTTATTGTAATGATTGACACCAGGTTAGGTTGCCCTTAGGGTACTACAACCTGTGTACAGGGTCCCATAAAGGCTACCAGTGTACCTTGGTCGACGGGTCTCGCCTATCTCCATAGTAGGGAGCTCAGACAAGCCTCGGCACCCAGCCCTTGGCAGCTTCACTGTCCCTAGCAGTGACAGACAGCCTTTAGTGTCATCACATAGCCCTTACTAGCTGTACACAACTAGCTACTTATAAGCTCCCTAGAAGCATCATGTAGATCTTAGGGGAGAATCAATCAGCCTTCTCAGAGACACAGATAGCTCTTGAGAGCCTCACACATCCCCAAGTTGCCACAAACATCACTTATCCCCTTGAAGATACACTGCCTTGTAATTAATTTTTAATATGTGTAACATTTGAAAAACAAAAACAAAATACAATTACAAAAGTTTGTCCAGAGGAAAAATTCATTGGTTACAAACTAAGTTGTGAACACGTAATAAATAAATAACTGATAATTAAGGTAAATTCTTAAACTGGCATCTTTTATTTCAGTGCTGTGCCAGCTAGAGTAAAATATTGTGTTATACAAATAAAGATGAAACTACTGTACAAAATATCGTAACTTAAACAATGTTATGACATTGTTGACTTATTTTGTACTTCAGTTTTATTTCCACTTGTATAACGAACTATTTTACTCTTGCTGGCACTGGATTAAAAGATGCTAGTTTAAGAATTTACTGTAATTTTCAGTTCTTATTAAATCATTACACCATGCTTGTAACATTATGTCACAAGCTCTCTGCATTTTAAGCTGAGGTCACTTTAGGCATTCCATTGGTGGACCACAGAAGTGACGTCACCACTAGTAGTCTACGTCAATGGTGGAACAGACCACAAGAGCAATGACGCCACCACCAATAGTCTGCCTCATTGGTGAGACAAGCCCTTCACTTTACACCTCACAGTGAGTCCTTCCCTCACTCCTACACATGACAGTGAGTCCTTCCAACACTCCAACACATCATAGTGAGTCCTTTTCAAACTCCTGCACCTCAGTGAGTCCTTCACTCACTCGTACACCTCACAGTGAGTCCTTAACTCACTCCTACACCTCACAGTGAGTCCTTCCCTCACTCCTACACATGACAGTGAGTCCTTCCAACACTCCAACACATCATAGTGAGTCCTTTTCAAACTCCTGTACATCACAATGAGTCCTTTCCTCACTCCTACACATCACAGCGAGACCTTCCTTCACTCCTACACATCATAGTGAGTCTTTCTCAAACTCCTATTCATCAAAATGAGTCCTTCCCTCACTCCTACACATCACAGTGAGTCCTTCCCTCACTCCTACACATCACAGTGAGTCCTTCCCTCACTCCTACACATCACAGCGAGTCCTTCCCACACTCCTACACATCACAGCGAGTCCTTCCCACACTCCTACACATCACAGTGAGTCCTTCCCTCACCCCTACATATCACAGTGAGCCCTTCCCTCACTCCTACACATCACAGTGAGTCCTTCCCTCACCCCTACATATCACAGTGAGTCCTTCCCACACTCCTACACATCACAATGAGTCCTTCCCTCATACTACACAACATTGCATGTCCTTCCCTCACTCCTATAAAACACTGCAAATCCTCCTCTCACTTTTTAGGAGGTCAGTTAGTCCTCCTCTCATTCATTAGGTCAGCACGTCCTTCTCTCATTTATGAACATCACTACATGTCCTTCCCTAGGTCCTACACAACACTTCAAGTCATTCCCTCATTCCTACACAATATTGAAGTCCTTCCCTCAGTCCTACAGTAATCAGTAGATAAACTTTCAATACACCGTTATAATCTATTTTAGCATTTATAAAGACTTGTCGAACCAACAGTAAATATTATACACAATACAACTTCCTGTCATGTCGGGTAGACTGACTTATTTAGGATATATTCATCTTTTTCTGTACACAGTAGCTCTCTAAGAGCCTCTCACATCTCCAAGTTGATATTCACAATATAGCCACAAACAGCCTGGTTGGATCAGACTACCCTGACAACCTTCATAGTCCTTAAATCCATTATACAACCACCTATGATCATCACACAGCCCTAATTAGCCAAACATTGTGGCGGGCATATAAGCCCTGGGGAATCACATAACCCCTAGGAGTGACATACTGCCTCAGAACATTTACAACAAATAATTTTTTTTTCTTATTGTTTTAAAATTGCGCACAGGAAATGCTTATTGGTTACAAGTAAGTTGTAAAGCTGTAATAATTACTTAATTTTACAAATAAAATCTTAAACTAACATCTTGTATTTCACTGCCAGGAAGAATAAAATATTTTGTTTTGCAAATGAAGATGAAAGTAAAGTCCAAAATAATTAAGTTGAACATAATACTTCCTGACTGTCTAGTTACAATATATAAAAGATTACAACAGTGTATTAGAAGTTATGTTTTGCAACGCCAGTCTATATGGTCACTCCTATACAAGTCCTTCCCTAATCATACAACACTACAAGTCCTTCCTCACTCCTACACAACACTACAAGTCCTTCCCTCACTCCCTACACCACACCACAAGTCCTTCCCCACTCACACACAACACTACAAGTCCTTCCCCACTCCCTACACCACACTACAAGTCCTTCCATCACTCAAACCAAACTAAAAGAACTTCCCCACTCCTACACCACAAGTCCTTTCCTCACCCTACACAACACTACAAGTCCTTCCATCAACTCATACACCACACTAGAAGTCCTTTCCCTATTCCATGTGCCTCTGCAAGTCCTTCTCTCACTACTTCCACAACCCCGCAGGTCCTTCCCTCACTCCTACACCACACCATGTCCTTCCCCACCCCACACCACACCAAGTCCTTCCCCACCACACACAACACTACAAGTCCTTCCCTTACTCCTACACAACACTGCAAGTCCTTCCTCACTCCTACACCAACACTACAAGTCCTTCCCTCACCCTACACCACACTACAAGTCCTTCCCCCTCACACACAACACTTCATGTCCTTTTCCTTCACTCTTACAAACACTGCATGTCCTTCCTCACTCCTACACACAACATGAGAAGTCCTTCCCCATTTCTACAAAACACTGCAAGTCCTTCCCTCACATATCCCCCTGCAAGTCCTTCTCTCACTTCTACACAACACTGCAAGTCCTTCCCTCACTCCACACAATACTAGAAGTCCTTCCCTCACTTCTACAATACTGCAAGTCCTTCCCTCACTCCTACACCACACTACAAGTCCTTCCTCACTCCTACACCACACTACAAGTCCTTCTCTCACTCCTACACAACACTGCAAGTCCTTCCCCACTCCTACACAATACTAGAAGTCCTTCCCTCACTCTACACAACACTGCAAGTCCTTCCCTCACTCCTACACAATACTAGAAGTCCTTCCCTCACTTCCACAACACTGCAAGTCCTTCCCCATTCCTACACAATACTAGAAGTCCTTCCCCACCCTGCACAACCCTGCAAGTCCTTCTCTCACCCTACACAACACTGCAAGTCCTTCCCTCACTCCACACAATACTAGAAGTCCTTCCCCACTTCTACACCAACACTGCAAGTCCCTTCCTCATCCTACACAATACTAGAAGTCCTTCTCTCACTCTCTAACAACACTGCAAGTCCTTCCTCACTCCTACACACACACTAGAAGTCCTTCTACCAACACTGCAAGTCCTTCACTTGTCTACACAACCCTGCAATCCTTCCCTCACTCCTACACATCACTGCATGTCCTTTCCTCACTCTTACATATTATGTTTGTTCTTTTCCTCACTCCTACAGTGCTACAGTATCTCTTCAGTAGTCAGTAGATAAGATTTCAACACATTGTTATAATCTGTTTTAGTATTTATGTGGTCGTATTTAATCACAACACTTACATATATACAATACAACTTCCTGTCATGTTTGGAGACTGAGTTATTTAGAGAATGTTCATCCTTTACTGTACTCTTGACTTTGTCCCTATCTTGATGTTGCCTCGTCATCTGTACACCAAGTGTATGGTCCTCATCCTCCTGGAGTAGTATTTCTGTTAATACTGTGAAATTAAAATTTATTAACTAAAATTATTTTTATTATATATTGTATGACAAGAATTAAAATCACTCTTTCTCCATACTGTTATGCCAGCACTCCTCTTTATCAAGAATTTACCACTAGTCAAGTCACACGAGTGGTCACAACAAAAGCAGGGTAAACACTATAATGACTCTTATATTATTCCACCAGATTCTCACAATAACCTCAGATTAACTCAAAATATAGGTATCATGTTGAAGATGAATCATGAAATGCATAACTTAGCATTATAAAGTTGAGACCACAAACAAAGGTCAAGTAAAGGAACAATTAAGTACAGTACAGATGACCACAGCCTAAATTAAACCAAATCCGAACCTCAGCCTCATCATACACTATTAGAAAAAGTATACACCACTCTCCATATAAATATATCCTGAGTCCAGACCAACCACGCTCACACACTATCACCAGCCAGGCCTGTCTACCCTCCTCACACTTGCCGTGACCCACATGTGGATACCATGCCGCCAATTACTATACTATTTTACCTAACAAATGTACAACGTTAAGCTGATTTACTATTACATACTTATTATAAATTAATAAAAAAAAAAAAAAAAAAAAAAATTATATATATATATATATATATATATATATATATATATATATATATATATATATATATATATATATATATATATATATATATATATATATATATATATATATATATATATATATGAGACCCACTAAATAACTATCATACATCTAGATCAAAGGTTTTCAAAGCATTTTTAACCTGACCTGACTAGTCATGTCACCCCCCTTCTCTTAAGCTCCTCTACGTGTGTGTTGGTGTGTGGATTAGTGGATGACATCATTATGACCTGACCATGTTTTTAAGGTCACCCTGTATATTTAAGTCTCTCTCTGTCCATGTAATCCAGTTGCCTCTGAAGATGTCTTGAATAAAGACGAAAGCTAAGGTGCTCCGTTGTTTCCTTTTCGCGTGATTTTATCAAGATTTATCTTATCCACGTTTTCATTGTGGATCTACATGAAATATATATGTTATATATATATATATATATATATATATATATATATATATATATATATATATATATATATATATATATATATAATATACAGACAATGTTTATACAGAAACAAATATAC
>NW_024740350.1:12500-18356 GCF_018991925.1 Homarus americanus | reverse complement strand
AGTGGTGAAGTGTTAAACTCTTCCCCCCTCCAGTGGTGAGAAGTGTTAAACTCTTCCCCTCAGTGAGTGAGAAATGTTAAACTCTTCCCCTCCAGTGGTGAGAAGTGTTAAACTCTTCCCTCCAGTGGTAGAAGTTAAACTCTTCCCCCTCCAGTGGTGAGAAATGTTAAACTCTTCCTCCAGTGTGAAAGTGTTAAACTCTTCCCCTTCAGTGGTGAGAAGTGTTAAACTCTTCCCCTCCAGTGGTGAGAAATGTTAAACTCTTCCCCTCAGTGGTGAGAAGTGTTAAACTCTTCCCCTCAGTGGTGAGAAGTATTAAACTCTTCCCCTCCAGTAGTGAGAAAATGTTAGCTCTTCCCCTCCGGTGGTGAGAAGTGTTAAACTCTTCCTTTGGTGGTGAAAGTGTTAAACTCTTCCCTCCAGTGATTTGAGAGAGTGTTAAACTCTTCCCCTCCAGTAGTGAGAAGGTTGAGCTCTTCCTCCAGTGGTGAAGTAAACTCTTCCCCTTCCAGTGGTGAGAATGGTAAACTCTTCCCCTCCGGTGGTGAAATGTTAAACTCTTCCCCCTCAGTGGTGAGAAATGTTCAAACTCTTCCCCTCCAGTGGTGAAATATTAAACTCTTCCTCTTAGTGGTGAGAAGTGTTAAACTCTTCCCCTCAGTGGTGAGAAATGTTAAACTCTTCCTCAGTGGTGAGAGAGTGTTAAAGCTCTTCCCCTCAGTGGTGAGAAATATTAAACTCTTCCCCTCAGTGGTGAGAAGTCTTCAAACTCTTCCCCCCTCCAGTGGTGAGAAATGTTAAAACTCTTCCCCCTCCAGTGGTGTGAAGTGATAAACTCTTCCACTCAGTGGTGAGAAGTGTTAAACTCTTCCCCTCCGAGTGGTGAGAAATGTTAAACTCTTCCTCTCCAGTGGTGAAAATGTTAAACTCTTCCCCCTCAGTGGTGAAATGTTAAGCTCTTCCCCCTCAGTGGTGAAAGTGTTAAACTCTTCCCCCCTCCAGTGGTGAGAAATGTTAAACTCTTCCCCCTCCAGTGGTGAGAAATGTTAAGCTCTCTTCCCCCTCCAGTGAGTAGAGAAATGTTAGCTCTTCCCCCCTCCAGTGGTGTGAAGTGTTAAACTCTTCCTCCAGTGGTGAGAGAAGTGTTAAACTCTTCCCCTCCAGTGGTGAGAAATGTTAAACTCTTCCCCTCAGTGGTGAGAAGTGTTAAGCTCTTCCCTCAGTAGTGAAAATGTTAAACTCTTCCCCTCCAGTGGTGAAGTGTTAAACTCTTCCCCTCCAGTGGTGAGAAGTGTTAAACTCTTCCCCCTTCAGTGGTGAAATGTTAAACTCTTCCTCAGTGGTGAGAAGTGTTAGAAAACTCTTTTCCCCTTCCAGTGTGAGAAGTGTTAAACTCTTCCCCCTTCCAGTGGTGAAAATGTTAAACTCTTCCCCTCCAGTGGTAAAGAAATGTTAAACTCTTCCCTTCCAGTGGTGAGAAGTGGTAAACTCCCCTCCAGTGGTGAGAAGTGTTAAACTCTTCCCCTTCTGAGTAGTGAGAAATGTTAACTCTTCCCCTCCGAGTGAGTGAAAATGTTAAACTCTTCCCCTCCAGTGGTGAAATGTTAAACTCTTCCCCCTTCCAGTGGTGAGAAATGTTAAACTCTTCAGTGGTGAGAAATGTTAAACTCTTCCCCTCCAGTGGTGAGAAATGTTAAACTCTTCCCCTCCAGTGGTGAGAAATGTTAAACTCTTCCCCCTCCAGTGGTGAGAAATGTTAAACTCTTCCTCCAGTAGTGAGAAATGTTAAACTCTTCCTCCAGTGGTGAAAATGTTAAACTCTTCCCCCTCCAGTGAAAATGTTAAGCTCTTCCCCCCTCCAGTGGTGAGAAATGTTAAACTCTTCCTCAGTGGTAAATGTTAAACTCTTCCTTCAGTGGTGAAATGTTAAACTCTTCCCTCCAGTGGTGAGAAATGTTAAGCTCTTCCCCTTCCAGTGGTGAAATGTTAAACTCTTCCTCAGTGGTGAGAAATGTTAAACTCTTCCCCTCAGTGGTGAAGTGTTAAACTCTTCCCCTCCAGTGGTGAGAAGTGTTAAACTCTTCCCCTCCAGTGGTGAGAAATGTTAAACTCTTCCCCTCAGTGGTGAAGTGTTAAACTCTTCCCCCTCCAGTGGTGAGAGTGTTAAACTCTTCCCCTCCAGTGGTGAGAAATCGTTAAACTCTTCCCCTCCAGTGGTGAGAAGTGTTAAACTCTTCCCCCCTCCAGTGGTGAGAAGTGTTAAACTCTTCCCCTCCAGTGGTGAGAAATGTTAAACTCTTCCCCTCCAGTGGTGAAGTGTTAAACTCTTCCCCCTTCCAGTGGTGAAGTGTTAAACTCTTCCCCTCAGTGAGTGAAATGTTAAACTCTTCCCCTCCAGTGGTGAGAAGTGTTAAGCTCTTCCCCTCAGTGGTGAGAAGTGTTAAACTCTTCCTCCAGTGGTGAAATGTTAAGCTCTTCCCCTCCAGTGGTGAAGTGTTAAACTCTTCCCCCTTCAGTGGTGAGAAGTGTTAAACTCTTCCCCTCAGTGGTGAGAAGTCAAGCTCTTCCCCCTCCAGTGGTAGAGAAGTGTTAAACTCTTCCCCTCCAGTGGTGAGAAGTGTTAAACTCTTCCCCTTCCAGTGGTGAGAAATGTTAAGCTCTTCCTCAGTAGTGAAATGTTAACTCTTCCCCCCCCTCCAGTGGTGAGAAATGTTAAACTCTTCCCCTCCAGTGGTGAAAATGTTAAACTCTTCCCCCCTCCAGTGAGTGAGAAGTGTTAAACTCTTCCCCCTCCAGTGGTGAGAAATGTTAAACTCTTCCCCTCAGTGGTGAAAGTGTTAAACTCTCTTCCCCTCAGTGGTGAGAAATGTTAACTCTTCCCCTCGAGTGGTGAGGGTGTTAAACTCTTCCCCCCCTCCAGTAGTGAGAATGTTAAACTCTTCCCCAGTGGTGTGAAGTGTTAAACTCTTCCCACTCCAGTGGTGAGAAATTAAACTCTTCCCTCCAGTGGTGAAATGTTAAACTCTTCCTCCAGTGGTGAGAAATGTTAAACTCTTCCCCTCCAGTGGTGAAATGTTAAGCTCTTCCCCCTCCAGTGGTGAGAAGTGTTAAACTCTTCCCCTCCAGTGGTGAGAAATGTTAAGCTCTTCCCCCTCAGTGGTGAGAAATGTTAAGCTCTTCCCCTCCAGTGGTGAAAGTAAACTCTTCCCCCTCCGAGAGTAGTGTGAAATGTTGCTCTTCCCCCTCAGTGAAGTGTTAAACTCTTCCCCTCCAGTGGTGAGAAATGTTAAACTCTTCCTCAGTGGTGAGAAGTGTTAAACTCTTTTTCAGTAGGTGAGAAATGTTAAACTCTTCCCCTCAGTGGTGGTAAACTCTTCCCTCCAGTGGTGAGAAGTGTTAAACTCTTCCCCTTCCAGTGGTGATATTTAACTCTTCCTCAGTGGTGAGAAGTGTTAAACTCTTCCCTTCAGTGTGAGAAGTGTTCATCTTCCCCTTCCAGTGGTGAAATGGTAAACTCTTCCCCTCCAGTAAGGTGAGAAATGTTCGCTCGCCAGTGGTGAGAAGTGTTAAACTCTTCCCCTCCAGTGGTGAGAAGTGTTAACTCTTCCTTCTAGTGGTGAGAAATGTTAAACTCTTCCCCCTCCAGTGGTAGCGAAGAAATAACAGCTCTTCCCCTCCAGTGGTGAGAAATGTTAAACTCTTCCCCCTTCCAGTGGTGAGAAATGTTAAACTCTTCCCGAGTGGTGAAAATGTTAAACTCTTTACCTCAGTGGTGAGAAATGTTAAACTCTTCCCCCTCAGTGGTGAAAATGTTAAACTCTTCCCTCGAGAGTAATTGAGAAATGTTAAACTCTTCCCCCTCCAGTAGTGAGAAATGTTAAACTCTTCCCCTCCAGTGGTGAAATGTTAAACTCTTCCTCCAGTGGTGAAAATTGTTAAACTCTTCCCTCCAGTGGTGAAAATAAACTCTTCCCTTCAGTGGTGAAGTGTTAAACTCTTCCCGAGTGGTGAGAAATGTTAAACTCTTCCCCTCCAGTGGTGAGAAATGTTAAACTCTTCCCCTCCAGTGGTGAGAAATATTAAACTCTTCCCCCTCAGTGGTGAGAAATGTTAGCTCTTCCCCCTCCAGTGGTGAGAAAATGTTAAACTCTTCCCCCTCCAGTGGTGAGAAATGTTAAACTCTTCCCCCTCCAGTGGTGAAAATGTTAAACTCTTCCCCCTCCAGTGTGAGAAATGACTCTTCCTCCAGTGGTGTGAAGTGTTAAACTCTTCCCTCAGTGAATGGTAATCTCACCTCAGTGGTGAGAAATGTTAAACTCTTCCCTCAGTGGTGAAAGTGTTAAACTCTTCCCTCAAGTGGTGAGAAATGTTAAACTCTTCCCCCTCCAGTGGTGAAAGTGTTAGCTCGCCCCTCCAGTGGTAATGTTTAAACTCTTCCTCCAGTGGTGAGAAGTGTTAAACTCTTCCCCTTCAGTGGTGAGAAATGTTAAACTCTTCCCCTTCCAGTGGTGAAGTAAACTCTTTCCCCTCCAGTGAAAATATTAAACTCTTGCCCCTCCAGTGGTGAAATCTTCAACTCTTCCCCTCCAGTGGTGAGAAATGTTAAACTCTTCCCCTCAGTGGTAGAGAAATGTTAAACTCTTCCCCCTCAGTGGTGAGAAGTGTTAAACTCTTCCCCCTCCCATTCAGTGCAAAATGTTAAACTCTTCCTCCAGTGGTGAGAAATGTTGGCTCTTCCCTCCAGTGGTGAAATATTAAACTCTTCCCCAGTGGTGAGAAATGTTAACTCTTCCCCTCAGTGGTAGAAGTGTTAAACTCTTCCCCTCCAGTGGTGAAAATGTTAAACTCTTCCTCCAGTGGTGAAATGTTAAACTCTTCCCTCCATTGTTCGAGAAATGTTAAACTCTTCCCCCTCAGTGGTGAAATGTTAAACTCTTCCCCTTCCAGTGGTGAGAAAATGTTAAGCTCTTCCCCCTCCAGTGGTGAAAATGTTCGCTCTTCCTCCAGTGGTGAGAAATGTTAAACTCTTCCCCTTCAGTGGTGAGAAATGTTAAACTCCCCTCCAGTGGTGAGAAATGTTCAAACTCTTCCCCTTCCAGTGGTGAGAAATGTTAAGCTCTTCCCCTCCAGTGGTGAAATGTTAAACTCTTCCCCTTCCAGTGGTGAGAAATGTTAAACTCTTCCCCTCAGTGGTGAGAAATGTTAAACTCTTCCCGAAATGTTAAACTCTTCCCTTCCAATGGTGAGAAATGTTAAACTCTTCCCCTTCCAGTGGTGAGAAATGTTAAACTCTTCCCTTCCAGTGGTGAGAAATGTTAAACTCTTCCCTTCCAATGGTGAGAAATGTTAAACTCTTCCCCCTCCAGCGGTGAGAAATGTTAAACTCTTCCCCTCCAGTGGTGAGAAATGTTAAACTCTTCCCCTTCCAGTGGTGAGAAATGTTAAACTCTTCCCCTTCCAGTGGTGAGAAATGTTAAACTCTTCCCTTCCAGTGGTAGAGAAATGTTAAACTCTTCCCCTTCCAGTGGTGAGAAATGTTAAACTCTTCCCTTCCAGTGGTGAGAAATACAAACCTTCCCCTTCCAGTGGTGAGTAGTAAGCAAACTCTTTCCTCGAAAGTGGTGAGAAATGTTTGAGGTCTTCCACGGACGCCGCTACACCACGGACGCCGTAGTACACCACGGACGCCGCTACACCACGGACGCCGGTACACCACGGACGCTGGTACACCACGGACGCTACACCCCACACGCCGGTACACCACGGACGCAGCCACACACCACAGACGCCGCTACACCACGGGATGGTACACCACGGACGCAGCTACACCACAGACGCCGCTACACCACGGACGCC
>NW_024740350.1:0-2500 GCF_018991925.1 Homarus americanus | reverse complement strand
AAGTAAACAGTACCTATCTTTCTCCCTCTCCCCCACACACACACACACAGACACACACACACAGAAGTAAAACAGAGGCACTCCATCTTTCTCCTCCCCCACACACACACACACACACACACACACAGAAGTAAACAGAGGCACCCTACTTTTCCTCTCCCCCACACACACACACACACACACACAGAGTAAAGAGCACCTTATCTTTCTCTCCCCACACACACACACACACACACACACACACACAGAAGTAAAACAGAGGCACTCCTATCTTTTCTTCCCCACACACACACACACACACAGAAGTAAAACAGAGGCACCTCTCCTCTCCCCACACACACACACACACACACACACAAGTAAAACAGAGGACTCTTTTTCTCTCTCCCACACACACACACACACACACACACACACACAGAAGTAAAACAGAGGCACTCCTATCTTTCTCCTCTCCCCACACACACACACACACACACACACACACACACACACACACAACAGAGGCACTCCTCCCCCACACACACACACACACACACACACAGAAGTAAAACAGAGGCACTCCTATCTTTCTCCCTCTCCCCACACACACACACACACACACACACACACACACACACACACACACACACACAGAAGTAAAACAGAGGACCCATCTTCTCCCCCACACACACACACACACACACACACACAGAAGTAAAACAGAGGCACTTCTATCTTTCTCCTCTCCCCCACACACACACACACACACACACACACACACACACACACACACACACACAGAAGTAAAACAGAGGCACTCCTATCTTTCCCTCTCCCCACACACACACACACACACACACACACACACACACACACACACACACACACACAGAAGTAAACAGAGGCACTCCTATCTTTCTCCTCCCCCCACACACACACACACACACACACAGAAGTAAAACAGAGGCACTCCTATCTTTCTCCCTCTCCCCCCACACACACACACACACACACACAGAAGTAAAACAGAGGCACTCCTATCTTTCTCCTCCCCCACACACACACACACACACACACACACACAGAAGTAAAACAGAGGCACCCTATCTTTCTCCTCTCCCCCCACACACACACACACACACACACACACACACACAGAAGTAAAACAGAGGCACTCCTATCTTTCTCCTCTCCCCACACACACACACACACACACAGAAGTAAAACAGAGGCACTCCTATCTTTCCCCTCCCCCACACACACACACACACACACACACAGAAGTAAAACAGAGGCACTCCTATCTTTCTCCTCTCCCCCCCACACACACACACACACACACACAGAAGTAAAACAGAGGCACTCTATCTTTCTCCTCTCCCCCACACACACACACACACACACACACAGAAGTAAAACAGAGGCACTCCTATCTTTCTCCTCTCCCCCCACACACACACACACACACACACACACACAGAAGTAAAACAGAGGCACTCCTATCTTTCTCCTCTCCCCACACACACACACACACACACACACACACAGAAGTAAAACAGAGGAATTCTCTTTTCTCCCCACACACACACACACACACACACACACACACACACACACACACACACACACACACACACACAGAAGTAAAACAGAGGCACTTATCTTCTCCTCCCCACACACACACACACACACACACACACACACACACACACACACACACACAGACACACACACACACACAGAAGTAAAACAGAGGCACTCCTATCTTTCTCCTCCCCCACACACACACACACACACACACAGAAGTAAAACAGAGGCACTCCTATCTTTTCTCCTCTCCCCACACACACACACACACACACACACACACACACACACACACACACACAGAAGTAAAACAGAGGCACTCCTATTTTCTCCTCTCCCCACACACACACACACACACACACAACAGAAGAGCACTCCTATCTTCTCCTCTCCCCCACACACACACACACACACACACACACACAGAAGTAAAACAGAGGCACTCTATCTTTCTCTCTCCCACACACACACACACACACACACAAGAAGTAAAACAGAGGCACTCCTATCTTTCTCCTCTCCCACACACACACACACACACACAGAAGTAAAACAGAGGCACTCCTATCTTTCTCCCTTCCCCACACACACACACACACACACACAGAAGTAAAACAGAGGCACTCCTATCTTCTCCCTCCCCCACACACACACACACACACACACAGAAGTAAAACAGAGGCACTCCTATCTTTCTCCTCTCCCCCCACACACACACACACACACACACACACAGAAGTAAAACAGAGGCACCCTATCTTTCTCCCTCCCCACACACACACAGACACACACACACACACACACACACACACACACACACACACACACACACACACACACACACACACACACACAGAAGTAAAACAGAGGCACTCCTATTTTCTCCTCTCCCCCCACACACACACACACACACACACACACACACACACAC
>NW_024740349.1:0-11728 GCF_018991925.1 Homarus americanus | reverse complement strand
CTCATATATATATATATATATATATATATATATATATATATATATATATATATATTTATTTATTTATATATATATATACGTAAGAATCATTATATGAAGGAAATATCACACTGCCAAGAGCGGAAGACGTATATGCAAATCAGTACAGGAGACAGACAGGGCGGAGGAGGATAGGGGAGCACCTCACACACCCTGGCACAGTACATCAACATAAAGTAGTGCCACATACACTCGGCCACAGGAAGGTAAGATGCAACACACAGCTCCACACTGCCACCAGGACCAAAGCATAAATAAATTTTCACTCTGGTAAAAGAAAATGTCCTTCTCAACTTAGTAAGAAGAGTAACCGTTTAAAGGCTAGCACCCCAGACTTAACTCACATTTGATCCACTGTCGTAACATTTGTGTTGTCTAAACCACACACACACACACACACACACACACACACACACACACACACACACACACACACACACACACACACACACACACACGAAAGCAACAGTTGAATGAAAGAAGTACAAAGACATAAGTGAGCATCAACCTGACCAATACTAGTCAGAGGTCCACTATTTACCACTGGTGTAAGTTACGACATATACTGGTACACGTTAATGGGCACTAAACAAATTAAAACAAGCCGAATGAAACCCCGAAAAGGAAAATAGGTTGGAAAGCCTTTGGGAAACTGATTCATATACTCAGTAGAAACAGTTAACTCACGTAATACTGCCAGTGTAAATAAAGGCATGTGAGAGAGAGAGAGAGAGAGAGAGAGAGAGAGAGAGAGAGAGAGAGAGAGAGAGAGAGAAGACGAGGCTCATTGACACGTGGATAGATTAAATTAGGAACTTTGGCGGCTGGTCAGAAGGTAAGAATGACTCCAGACATACTGTAAGGTTTTGTATACATACAGGGTACATACATACATACATACATACATACATACATACATACATACATACATACTTAATGGTTGCCCCTCGTGTAACGAGGATGGCCGGCCCAAGGGCCACCGAGGCGTGAATTTGTTTAAGGTATAGAAGCTGTCGCCAACACAACAACCACACCCTGAGTTAACGAGCTGCATGACCCAGTGTCAAGGAACGGACAACTCGCCAACTGCACTGGCTAACCATTACCCCGGAACAAGATCCACAAATCGATTAACACCCAGCTTCCCAATTACTGCTGGATAGACAGAGGCAAATGGCGTAAAGAAAATTGCCCATAGTTTCACTGTTCCCGAGGATCGAACCCGGGTCCGCTCACTTGCGAGGCGAGCATTACATACATACATACATACCATACAGTTTCCGTCTCCACCTCCTCCACCGACTCAAGTCCCTCGGAGTTCCTGCACCCGAGCTCCTCAGTATTTACACAACATTCATACTTCCCAAGCTCACCTATGCCTCCCCTACCTGGTCTTCCTCCCTAAATGCCACACAACGTAAGCACATAGAAAAAGTGCAAAAGAGGGCATGCAAGATTATTCTCTCCCCTTCCTACTCCACATATCAAGAAGTGCTCAACACACTGACCCTCTCGGCTCTCACTGACCATCACCACGACCTCATCTGCAAATTTCGTGAGAAGCTTCTGCACCATCCTCGACACCGGCTCCTACTACCACCTGAGATCCCTCGCCCGAGAATTGCTGTTCGACACCACAACCGCATACAGCTCATACGAGCACGAACTGATCGCTATAAGAACAACCCAGTCCCAACCATTGAAAAAATTATCAATTACTTGTAATCAACCAGTGTATTCACTCCCAGTCAATCTTACTTTTTGCACTGTCACTCTGTTGAAATGCCCTATAGTTTAAGCTTCTCCCCACCTAGTTATTATATATCATATTTGTATCACTTCTGTTACTTGTATATTATAAATAAATCAAGAGACCCATTCCCCAATTATGTAACTTTATATTTTCAGCCTTCCAGCTGCCATGCTCTTGCAATAAACCGTTAATTATTATTATTACATACATACATACATACATACATACATACATACATACATACATACATACATGCATACATACATACATACAAGGTGCCATCTTTACGTTTGAGGGTTGGCGACCACGTCTCTCCACTCCAAAAAAAAAAAAAAAACATTCACTCACTACAGCTCTTCAATTCTATTCATTAATCCATACATATACCTATAGCAAATAAAAGAACACAAACATAAACAAAAACAAACAACAAACGCCTTTAAAGAGTGAAGTAAACACAACACACGCAAACATAAACAACAAAAACAAAAAAACAAACAACATACGCCTTTAAAGAGAGTGAAGTAAACACAACACACGCAAACATAAACAACAAAAACAAACAACATACGCCTTTAAAGAGAGTGAAGTAAACACAACACACGCAAACATAAACAACAAAAACAAACAACATACGTCTTTAAAGAGAGTGAAGTAAACACAACACACGCAAACATAAACAACAAAAACAAACAACATACGTCTTTAAAGAGAGTGAAGTAAACATAACACACGCAAACATAAACAACAAAAACAAACAACATACACCTTTAAAGAGTGAAGTAAACACAACACACGCAAACATAAACAACAAAAACAAACAACATACGTCTTTAAAGAGAGTGAAGTAAACACAGCACACGCAAACGCAAACAACAAAACAAACAACAAACGTCTTTAAAAGGTAAATAAACACAACACGCAAACATAAACAACAAAAACAAACAACGCCGCAGCAACACAAAAGAGTAAATAAACACAACACTTACGCAAACGCAAACAACAAAAACAAACAACAAACGCCTTTAAAAAATTAAATGCAAACACAACACACGCAAACATAAACAACAAAACAAACAACAAACGTGCTTTAAAAGAGTGAAGTAAACACAACACGCAAACACCAAACAACAAAACAAACAACATACGCGGCTAAAATTAAAATGCAACACAACACGCAAACATAAACAACAAAAACAAACAACATACGTCTTTAAAGAGAGTGAAGTAAACACAACACACGCAAACATAAACAACAAAAACAAACAACATACGTCTTTAAAGAGTGAAGTAAACACAACACACGCAAACATAAACAACAAAAACAAACAACAAACGTCTTTAAAGAGAGTGAAGTAAACACAACACACGCAAACATAAACAACAAAAACAAACAACATACGCCTTTAAAGAGAGTGAAGTAAACACAACACACGCAAACATAAACAACAAAAACAAACAACATACGTCTTTAAAGAGAGTGAAGTAAACACAACACACGCAAACATAAACAACAAAAACAAACAACATACGCCTTTAAAGTAGTAAACACAACACACGCAAACATAAACAACAAAACAAACAACAAACGCCTTTAAAAATTAAATAAAACACAACACACGCAAACATAAACAACAAAACAAACAACAAACGTCTTTAAAAGAGAGTGAAGTAAACACAACACACATAGTATAAACAACAAAACAAACAACATGCGCCTTTAAAATTGAAGTAAACACAACACGCAAGCATAAACAACAAAAAACAAACAACATGCGTCTTTAAAGAAATTGAAGTAAACACAACACACGCAAACATAAACAACAAAAACACACAACATACGCCTTTAAAGAGTGAAGTAAACACAACACACGCAAACATAAACAACAAAAACAAACAACATACGTCATTAAAGAGAGTGAAGTAAACACAACACACGCAAACATAAACAACAAAAACAAACAACAAACGCCTTTAAAGAGAGTGAAGTAAACACAACACACGCAAACATAAACAACAAAAACAAACAAGACATGCATGTTTTAGAGTGGAGCATAACCTGAAACAGCCAACAAACAGCAAACAAAAAACGCTATTTAAAGAGAGAAGTAAACCACACGCAAAACATAAACCAAAACAAATAACAAACGCCTTTAAAGAGAGTGAAGTAAAACACAACACACATAACAACAAAAACAAACAATATACGTCTTTAAAAGTAGTAAACACAACACACACAACATAAACAACAAAACAAACAAACGTAGATGTTTTAAAAGAAGTAAACACAACACACGCAAGAAACATAAACAACAAAAACAAACAACATACTCATTTAAAAAGTGAAGTAAACACAACACACGCAAAACATAAAACAAAACAAACAACAAACGCCTTTAAAAGAGTAAATAAACACAACACACGCAAACATAACAGCAAAACAAACAACATACGTCTTTAAAGTAAAATGCAACACACGCAAACATAAACAACAAAACAAACAACATACGTCTTTAAAGAGAAGTAAACACAACACGCAAACATAAACAACAAAAACAAACAACAAACAGCACCTTTAAAAGTAGTAAACACAACACACGCAAACATAAACAACAAAAACAAACAAACAACATACGCAAAGAGAGTGAGTAAACACAACACACGAACATAAAACAGCAAACAAACAACATCGCATCTGAGGTGATGGAAGCACAACACATGCAAACATAAACAACAAAAACAAACAACAAACAGCCTTTTAAAGAGACAAAGTACAACACGCATAACATAAACAACAACAAAAACAAACAACATGCGTACACAAAGGTGAAGTAAACGCAAACATAAACAAAAAAAACAAACAACATACGTCTTTAAGAGAGGGTAAACAACACACGCAAACATCAAACAACAAAACAAAACAACGCATTAAAGAGAGTTAAGTAAACACAACACGAACATAAACCAACAAAAAAAAAACAAACACACATAAGCTTTAAAAGAGTGAAGTGAAACACAACACACGTAAACAAACAACAAAACAAACAACATATACGTCTTAAAGGTGAAGTAAACACAACGCAAACATAAACAACAAAAACAGAACAACATCGATGCTTTCAAGAGAAAAGAATTAACACACAGCAAACATACAACAAAAACAAACAACCTACATTGTTTTTAAGAGTGAAGTAAACACACACACGCAAACATAAACAAGCAAAACAAACAACAAATCCTTAAAGAGTGAAGTGAAACACACACACACGAACATACAACAAAAAAAACAAACAACATAATCTTAAAGAGAGAGAAGTAAAAACAACACACGCAAACATAAACAACAAAACAAACAAACATACGCCTGAGTGAGTAAACACAACACAACAAGCAAACAAACAACCAAAACAAACAGACAGTCTTTAAAGAGTGAAGTAAAACACGCAAACATAAGCAACAAAATAAACAAAACAAACAACATACGCCGCTAAAGGTGAAGTAAACACAACACACACAAACATAAACAACAAAAACAAAACATACGTCTTTAAAGAGTGAAGTAAACACAACACACGCAAACATAAACAACAAAAACAAACAACAAACGCCTTAAAAAGTGGTAAAACACAACACACACAAACATAAACAACAAAAACAAACAACAAACGACTTTAAAGTGAAGTAAACACAACACGCAAACCATAAACAACAAAAACAAACAACAAGCTCTTTTAAAGAGGGAAGTAAACACAACACACGCAAACATAAACAACAAAAACAAACAACATCGTCTTTAAAGTGAAGTAAACACAACACGCAAACATAAACAACAAAACAAACAACACACGCCTTTAAAAGTGAAGTAAACCACACACGCAAACATAAACAACAAAAACAAACAACATGCATTTTAAAAGTGAAGTAAACACAACACACAAACATAAACAACAAAACAAACAACATACGCCTTAAAAGTGAAGTTAACACAACACACGCAAAACATAAACAACAAAAACAAACAACATACGTCTTTAAAAGTAGAAAGCTAAACACACGCAAACATAAACAACAAAAACAAACAACATACGTCTTTAAAGAGTGAAGTAAACATAAAACCAACTGATTAAAAAAAAAACACTTAAGAATATAATTATGGCCTGCCTGTGTCCCTCCTCAGGGATAACTTCACTGTAACGACGATCTACTTCAGGCATTAGAAGTTAAATAAAGAGGAAATCGTGATAAGGTTCCACTAAACTTTGGAGAAGAGGAAAAATTATGGAAACTTATGACCTTTAATACTGACTTTTTGGGGGGCGGGGGAGAGGGGAGAGGGGGTGGTGGGGAAATAGATAAATTTATTTCAAAGATCAATTGAAGACGATTTTACATCTCTCTGGTCTTAAATTTAAAGAAAACATATTAGCGTAATTTTTTTGGAATAAAGTTTTAAGGAATAGTTTTTTATTTCCCCGTGTGTATTGATGATGTTGATAATGATAGAGATAAATTATAGAGTTCAATTATAATATTGATACAGGTTATAAATATATTAATTTATATACGGTAATCTTATACCCACTCCCCCACCACATACACATATTACCCACCCTCCCCACCACCCACCTAACCCACTTCCCCACCAACTCACCCACCCACTCTTCCCACCAACCCACTCCACCCACTCCCCACCCACCCACCCACTACCAACCCACTCTCCCCACCAACCCACCCACCCAGTCTCCCCACCATCCCACCCACTCTACCAGTGACATGACAAACATTCATACATCTCCCGGCGGCATTTTTACATCTCTCTCAAGCTCCTCAACCAAAAAGTCCATGACGGATAAAATTGCTTCCGGCTGCACAAAGGAACGGTCGTCATTACAGCTTGTGACCCGGCAAAAATATCTCATTACATACAAACTCCCCCAAAAAAGGGTGTGAGAGGGGGGGGTAAGGGGGAGGGGGGTATGGGGGAGAGGGTGAGGGGAAGAGGTTGAGGGGGTGGTTTGAGGTGGCCGTTAACCTGGGGAAGGTTTTTTTATGAGTGAGGTTTTATCCCAAGTGAATTTATCTGGTTGTATACTAAAGAGGATTTTTTATTTTTTTAGTGTAGCGTGTTTGTTTGTTTTGACTTTTTCGTGTTTGGGGGTATTTTGCTGTGTGTGTGTGTGTGTGTGTGTGTGTGTGTGTGTGTGTGTGTGTGTGTGTGTGTGTGTGTGTGTCTATACCTTGCATATTTACAGTTTTGAAGACAGGAGCTGAAACGTGGTAGGAAGATGCGATGGTCATACACTGCACCTCTTCCCGGGTAAACTCAACTAGCAGTAATAAAGAAGGGAGGGGGGGGAGGGAGGCGTCTTAGATACCAATAAAACTGTCAGAGGTAAGAGCAGAACTGGTGTTTGGGTATGAGAAGGTATACAACACATCCGGCCATAACAGACACCCAGGTAGGCGACGCTCACATAAACACACACCTTTACAAATGTGAAGGTAATAGAGAACAGCTTACTGGGTTTTGTTAGCGGTAGGAAAATCTCTCTCTCTCTCTCTCTCTCTCTCTCTATACATATAAAGGTCACACAACACCTGGGACAGTTTCTGGAATTTAATTTACCGTAAGAACAATAAAAGCCTTAAGCGCCGCCACCAACGCTTGCACTGACCAGGCAGGGAAGGAAAAGGAGGGTGAGGTTCTGAGAAAGAGTAAGGGCGTGGAAGAGGATGAGATTCTAGTATGGAGGGAGGAGGAGGAGGAGAAGAGTGAGGTTATAGGATGGAGGGAAGGACGGAGGTGGAGGAGAAGGGTGAGGTTTTAGGATGGAGGAAGGGAGGGGAAGGAGGAGAAGGGTGAGGTTATGGGAAGAAGGAGGAGAAGGAGGAGGAGGGTGAGGTTCTAAAATGGAGAAAAGGAGGGAGGGAGGAAGGAGGAATCAGGATGGAGTGTGATAAGTGGAAAAAGAGGGAGACGAAACAGTAGAAGAGGACGAATTAGAATAAAGTCAAAGTGAAAAAATTAACACACACACACACACACACACACACACCAAGACCATGGTTATGCACATCAACCTCTCCTCCGACCTTGTCCCACCTCCCTCCATTACTTTGGGCCCCAACACACTCCAGGATGTAGACCTCACTAAGATCCTCGGCGTCATTATAAATAACAAACTAAATTGGAAAACACACGTCAGTGAAGTTGTCAAATCCTCTAGCTTTCGTCTCCACCTCCTCCGTTGTCTCAAGTCCCTCGGAGTTCCTGCCAATCTGACCTTTTGTACTGTTACTATGTTGTAACACAAGTGATATAATTATGATATATAATATCAAGGGGGGGACAGAAGGTCACACTGCAGGGCATTTCAACATAGTGACAGTGCAAAAAGGGAAGGTTGGCAGAGAATGACCACACTGGTTGATTACGAGCTGTTAATAATTTTTACAATGGTTGGGACTGGGCTGTTCTTATAGCAATCAGGACATACTCTTATGGGCTGGACGCGGTTGTAGTGTAGAACAGCAATTCGCGGACGAGGAATCTCGGGTGGAAGCAGGAGCTGGTGTCGAAGATGGTGCAGAATCTTCTTCACATATTTACAGATGAGGTCGTGGTGATGATAAGAGAGAGCCGAGAGGGTCAGTGTGTTGAGCGCTTCTTGATATGTGGAGATGGAGAGGGCGAGAATAATCTTGCATGCATTTAGGGAGGATGATCAAGCAGGGGAAGCATAGTTGAGCTTCATATCATATTTGTATCACTTATGTTACCTGTAGATTTTCAGTCTTCCGGCAGCCATGTTCTTTCAATAAACCGTTAATTAATTATATATTATTACAAACACACACACACACACACACACACACATATTGTTATTAATAGTTTGAGTTTATTAACGCATTTACTATTTATTTATAATAACATAATTACTACTACCAACTATATAATCGTCATCATTAATAATCATCATGATCATCATTATTATAATCCAAGTAATATCAAACTGAGTCCATTATGAAACGTGGGGGTTTATTAGTAACATAACCAGGATTTAATTACGGCTTTTTCCAGTCTTCATTACACAACACATAAATAAACATTACCAAATGGATTCACAGCCACTTCAGAGACCATTCTTCCCCGAGTCACTATATGAATTACTGTTTACAAGTTCGCTCTCCTAATTTACGAATGGAAAAAGAATACAGATTGTTTTTTCGTGTTTCACAGAGGCTTTTGTATGTCAGAAAGTATTCAATTTAGCGACATGAAAAGAAAAGTAAAATGGGTCAGTGAATTATTTGAAACATTATGATGGAAAGTGAAATTCATTAATACATTTTCAATTTCCATCTACTGGTCTCATTATCTATCTATCTATCTATCTATTCATTCACCTCTCGCCATATGAACGATGACTGTCAGGTACAACTCAGCCAGTGGTCAGGAAACAAAAGCCTTTACACAAATTAAATCACAGTAACAGGGAAAATTGATAACAGTTACAATGAGTTTAAAAGTGAATGGTACTGTCATGAGTGTGAGTGTGTGAGTGTGTGAGTGTGAGTGTGTGTGTGTGTGCGTGTGAGAGTGTGGAAAGAGAGAGAGTGTGTGTGAGAGTCTGAGAGAGAGAGAGGAAAGAGAGAGTGCGTGAGAGAGAGAGAGAGAGAAACACCTATCTGTAATAACATCCGAACAGCTATGTTATCAAGGAGGGAGAAGGGGAGAAGGGGAGGAGGAAGAGAAGGGGAGAAGGAGGAGGAAGAGAAGGGGGAGAAGGGGAGGGAGGAAGAAAGGGGGGAGAAGGGGGAGGGAAAGAAGGGAGAAGGGGAGGGGGAGAAGGGGAGGGAGGAAGAGAAGGAAGAGGGTGACGAAGGAAGGAGGGAAGAGAAGGGAAGAGGGTGACGAAGGAAGGAGGAAGAGAAGGGGGAGGAGAAGGGAAGGGAGGAAGAGAAGGGGGAGAAGGGGGAGGGAGGAAGAGAAGGGGGAGGAAGGAGAGAAGGAGGAGAGGGAGAGGATGGGGAAGGAGGGATGATGAGTTGAACCTAATTAGTATTTCTCATGGATTTCCTTATTTCAATTTAATTGTTATTTCTCATAAATATAATTGTTTTTTGTATGTATGTATGTATGTATGTATGTATGTATGTATGTATGTATGTATGTACGCATGTACGCATGTATGTATGTATGTATGTATGTATGTATGTATGTATGTATGTATGTATGTACGCATGTATGTATGTATGCATGTATGTATGCATGTATGTATGTATATGGCACTGTATGGCAGTTATATTGGTTTTGTAGTAATTTACTTGCGGCCACTTATTTCTGAATAATATAGCCTATGTATATGCATACTCTCTCTCTCTTCCCTCCGTCTCAGAATAATTTTCTACATATCATCTTAACGTTATTAACACAAACTACAATCACAAGTCATACTTACATACATATATTACTATGTATTCATTAATATTATACAGTTTATAATTAGACCATAAATATAGATTACATAGAAGATGTATTACATAACTATTACCATCCATCACATTAGTTAATCTTAAGCTAATGAGAATAAACTGGTTGTAGCCTTGTGTTGTGTGTAAGACCTGTCTGTAAATCTTCTGAAGCGAGTGTATATGTCCAGCGAGGTATATGTCCAGCAAGGTTATGTCCAGCAAGGTATATGTCCAGCAAGGTATATGTCCAGCGAGGTATATGTCCAGGAGGAATATGTCCAGCGAGGTATATGTCCAGCGAGGTATATGTCCAGCGAGGTACATGTCCAGCGAGGTATATGTCCAAAGGTATATGTCCAGCGAGGTATATGTCCAGCGAGGTATATGTCCAGCTAGGTATATGTCCAGCGAGGAATATGTCCAGCGAGGTATATGTCCAGCGAGGTATCAGCAGGTAGTCCAGCAGGTATATGTCCAGCGAGGTATGTCCAGCAGGTATATGTCCAGCGAGGTATATGTCCAGCGAGGTATATGTCCAGCGAGGTATATGTCCAGCGAGGTATATGTCCAGCGAGGTATATGTCCAGCGAGGTATACGTCCAGCGAGGTATATGTCCAGCGAGGTATATGTCCAGCGAGGTATCGTCCGCGAGGTATATGTCCAGCGAGGTATATGTCCAGCGAGGTATATGTCCAGCGAGGTATATGGTTCAGCGAGGTATATGTCCAGCGAGGTATATGTCCAGCGAGGTATAGTCCAGCGAGGTATATGTCCAGCGAGGTATATATGTCCAGCGAGGTATATGTCCAGCGAGGTATATGTCCAGCGAGGTATATGTCCAGCGAGGTATATATGGTCCAGGAGGTATATGTCCAGCGAGGTATATGTCCAGCGAGGAATATGTCCAGCGAGGAATATGTCCAGCGAGGTATATGTCCAGCAAGGTATATGTCCAGCAGGTATATGTCCAGGAGAATATGTCCAGCGAGGAATAATGTCCAGCGAGGTATATGCCAGCAAGGTATATGTCCAGCGAGGTATATGTCCAGCGAGGTGTATGTCCAGCGAGGTATATGTCCAGAGGTATATGTCCAGCGAGGTATATGTCCAGCGAGGTATATGTCCAGCGAGGTATATGTCAGCGAGGCTAGTGTCCAGCCAGGTATATGTCCAGCAAGGTATATGTCCAGCAAGGAATATGTCCAGCAAGGTACATGTCCAGCAAGGTATATGTCCAGCAAGGTATATGTCCAGCAAGGAATATGTCCAGCGAGGTATATGTCCAGCGAGGAATATGTCCAGCGAGGAATATGTCCAGCAAGGTATATGTCCAGCAAGGTATATGTCCAGCGAGAGTATGTCCAGCGAGGTATATGTCCAGCAGGAATATGTCCAGCAGAATATGTCCAGCAAGGAATATGTCCAGCGAGGAATATGTCCAGCAAGGTATATGTCCAGCA
>NW_024740348.1:0-28899 GCF_018991925.1 Homarus americanus | reverse complement strand
CCCACTGGGAAGGGGCGTGGAAACCCCCCTCCTCAAAAGAAAAAAATAAATAAATAAAATAATAAAAAAAAATCCCGTCCCCCATCCGCCCCCATCCCCCCTCCACACCCCATCCCCCATCCTCGCCCATCCTGGGAGGTGGAGAATGGCACCATCCGTCAGGTGCCGACGGAAGATATCAGGACCCACCCACTGGGAAGGGCGTGGAATCCCCCCCACCCCCCATCCTCGCCCATCCTCGCAGATATGGGTGATGAACAGACCCAAAAGTGCCGCCCCCCAAAAGTGCCGCCCGGGGCGGACCGCTCCCTCCCAGAACACACTCATGATCTAAAAAGGACAAACACTAATATAAATCCAGAAGTTCTCACGATCATTAAGACAGCCACGGGGAGCCCTTCGTGCCAGGGAGGGGGGTGGGAGGGGCAGGGGAAGGCGAGGGGTGTGTGGGTTGGTTGGATAGGTGTGGGCTGGATAAGGTGTGGTTTGGTTGGTTAGGGGTGTGGGTTAGCATTAAGGTGTGTGGGTTGGTTGGATAGGGGTAGGTGAGGGAAGGAAGGGGTGGCAAGGGAAGACTAGGAAGGATATTTGCTAAGAGTGGACGTATATTACCGCTGTACCAACACATTCCTGCCTTGTACACCTGCACCCTCTTCCCCTCTACTACTACCACACCACCACCACCACTGCTGCTGCTCCTACAGCTGGTTGAGGGTTAGGATTGTGGTGGTGGTGGTAGAGGGTGAGGATTGTGGTGGGAATGGTGGTGGTAGAAGGTTGGGGAGAGTGCTGAAGGACAACCACCACACAACATGGGGAGGAAAATCCTATTGTTTTCAATTGTGAGAATTTACTCAACCTTTTAACTGATCCTGAATTGTATATTGCCTTCGGGTCACGGTTCTAGTTCACGGGACTAGGTTCACGGCTCTAGGTCACAGATGTAGGTCCTGGCTCAAGGTCACGGTTCTAGGTTACGGGACTAGGTCACGGCACGGCTCTAGGTCACGGCTAAAGGTCACGGCTCTGTCACGGTTCTAGGTCACGGCTCTTAAATAACAGCTATAGGACACGATGCAAAGTCACGGCTCTAGGTCACGGGACTAGGTTTCCGGTTCTAGTTCACAGCTCTAGGTCACGGGGCTAGGTTTACGGTTCTAGTTCACGGCTCTAGGTCACGGCTCTAGGTCACGGTTCTAGTTCACGGGACTAGGTTCACGGCTCTAGGTCACAGATGTAGGTCCTGACTCAAGGTCACGGTTCTAGGTTACGGGACTAGGTCACGGCACGGCTCTAGGTCACGGCTAAAGGTCACGGCTCTGTCACGGTTCTAGGTCACGGCTCTTAAATAACAGCTATAGGACACGATGCAAAGTCACGGCTCTAGGTCACGGGACTAGGTTTCCGGTACTAGTTCACGGCTCTAGGTCACGGGACTAGGTTTACGGTTCTAGTTCACGGCTCTAGGTCACGGCTCTAGGTCACGGCTCTGTCACGGTTCTAGGTCACGGCTCTTAAATAACAGCTATAGGACACGATGCAAAGTCACGGCTCTAGGTCACGGGACTAGGTTTCCGGTTCTAGTTCACGGCTCTAGGTCACGGGACTAGGTTTCCGGTTCTAGTTCACGGCTCTAGGTCACGGGACTAGTTTTACGGTTCTAGTTCACGGTTCTAGGTCACGGCTCTAGGTCACGGTTCTAGTTCAGGGCTCTAGGTCACGGCTAAAGGTCACGGCTCTCTCACGGTTCTAGGTCACGGCTCTTAAATAACGGCTATAGGTCACGATGCAAAGTCACGGCTCTAGGTCATGGCTGTCACGACTCAGGGTCACGGCTCTGTCACGGATATATGTCACGGATCTTGGTCACGGCTCTAGGACACAGCCCTAGGTCACGGTTCAAGGTCACGGCTCTAGGTCACGGGTTTAGGTCACGGATCTAGGTCACAGTTCAAGGTCACGACTCTGTCACAGTTCAAGGTCAAAGTTCTAGATCAAAACTCTAGGTCACGGCTCTAGGTCACGGTTCAAGGTCACGGTTCAAGGTCACGGTTCAAGGCAAGGTTCTAGGTCACGGCTCTAGGTCACGGATCTAGGTCACAGCTCCAGGTCACGACTCTGTCACGGTTCAAGGTCAAAGTTCTAGATCAAAACTCTAGGTCACTGCTCTAGGTCACGGCTCAAGGTCACGGTTCAAGGCAAGGCTCTAGGTCACGGCTCTTGGTCACGGCTCTAGGTCACGGCTCTAGGTCAAAGACTTTCGACGAAATACCTCATTATCGGGTGGACAGTTTAATTTAACTTTGCCAAAAAATTGGATAATGTCTCCTCATAACCCCACCCTTCCTCTCCTTTACCTTACCTTCCCCCTCTCTCCCTCTCCCCCTCTCTCTTCCCTCTTTCCCTCTCCCTTCCCTCTCTCCCTCCTCTCTTTCCTTTTCCATTTCTCCTTCTCCCTCCCCCTCCCTTTATTCCCTCTCCCTTCTCTCCCACCCCTTCCTCTCCCCTCCCTCTCTCCTTCTCCCTCTTCTCCCTTCCCCTCTGCCATCCCCCTATCCATCCCCTTTCTCCTTCTCCCTCTTCTCCCTTCCCTCTGCCATCCCCCTATCCATCCCCTTTCTCCTTCTCCCTCCTCTCCCTGCCCCTCCCTTTCTCCCTCCCTTCTTTCCCACCCCTTTCCCCTACCCTCTATCCCATCCACTTTCTCCTTTTCCCTCTTCCTTCCCTTTCCCTCCTTCCCCTTTCTCCTCCACTCCCTCCCCGTTCTTCCTCCACTCAGCCTCCCTTCTTCTTTCACTCAATAAAATTATTATTATTATTATTATTATTATTATTATTATTATTATTATTATTATTATTATTTCTGCTTCAGTAAAGAGATATAGGAAAGAGGTAATTTTGTCTGTTAAAAAAAATAAAAATAAAAAATTCCAAAAGAAACTCAGATCTTTTGGTTTGATATGCAACACACACTAAAAAATTATTGTTTTTGCTCATGTACTGTAGTGTATATTGTTATGGTGATTCCAAAACTTTGATCCCTTTTTTTGGAGAAATTCATAGAACAAAAATTATAAGCCCTTTAAAATTTTAATGATCTATATAAAAATGTTAACCTAACCTACCTAACTTAACCTAACTGGAAACTGACTTAACTATCATAAAATAAAGTATACTGTCTTTCATATTTTAAAGGTTGGATTAAGGACAAATTCACTTAGGTTAATTTATGGTCACAGTTAATTAGTCAAGTCTGACATATTTCTGTTGTACGTATATCACATTTATTGAATATTCATAATTTCATTATCTTTGAATATCCAAGAAATGTAATATAAAAACAATTCACGGTAAAGGTAGTCATACCTGTGATTACTTTCTACAATTATTACATCTAGCTATAATTGAGTGGAGCATCAAGGTGAGTTAGGTAAGATACAAGGAGTTTAAAGATGAAAATGTATTACGGTCTCACCTCGACTTACGACGGTGTTCCGTCCCGACGACCAGGTCGTAATACCTCAAATATTGTTATTAAATTTTATCATCAATGACTTCTTTTGGTATTAAACAATACAATTTGGTGCTAATTTTTTCCTCTTATATAAAGTAGCTTTAGTGTATAGGGTGAAACATCAATCATGAAGTGATTGTCATTAGAACTTTACGGGGTCTGAATTTGTAAAAAAAACACAACTAATGTGTTTAATCTACTCATAATCAATTTGGTAAAATGAATGTTTAGGTCATCCACCTCTACTTGGCATTTGAAAAAACATAATCTCAATGTCACCAAACCTAACCTAACCCAACTTAACTAATCTAACATAACCTAACTTAACTGGTAAAAATCGGTCAACTTAAAATCATTAAATTCGCTGGATGGCCAAAAAGATAATAATATCATCAATTCCATTTATTTTAGAAGGACTTATTCATTTTTGTTGAAATCATGGACATACAAAGCCAATATATCTACATTTGATTCTACCAGTGTGAATGGCAAAGTTAATTAATATCACCACTCCAACTGTTGGCCCAAACAAGTCGTAAAGTAGTTCTTTTTTGTAATACATCGAGTCACTAAGGGAATATAAAAATAAAACATGAATTTAGGTCACTGAATTTATCTTATTAGTAGCAAATTGTGGTTAAACTGATGCACAAATGAAACATGCCTGGGAAGTACCTAGCACTAGTTACCTGGCATATTTGGACTTATTAAAATATGAAATCTCGGCTAATAAGTAATTATACTAAGGAAATAATTATTTTGGTAGTGATGGACTGTTATTAATTGCGCTCATTACGAAAATTGGGTCGATATTAATTCTGATAAAGGACGTCATTCACCATCCCAGAGGAAGCTGTTCTCACCACTCTTCAAATAGACCATTTACGACTTTTTTTATTTCAATTTGATTTCAATACATTTCTACACATAAATTAGTTGTATTAGTTATCTTAAAGGCTTACCTTTTATGATTGTTAGGCGAATTTGGAGGATATAAACGGCGCTGTAGAGGCTGGCGGCATTTTTCGTACACAAACATGGACCGCTTTTAAAAAGAACAATACAATTCTGCATGTGCTGTTCTGTATGGAGTATATCGTATAACAAATATTATTCCTTTGCAGATTTATACATTTTATGTCCAACCAAATCAATTTTCTTTCTTTTGGTTTCAAAAATAGTTGCCGGACGAAATTTCCCCATGTTCCAATAACGATGGCTGTCCACGGGTAATGTGAACCTCGTGGAGAACTGAAGTTGTTCCTGGAAATGAAATGGAAGGATGATTTACTAAGTTGATATTGTGTTCTCCTCTATCTCTCTCTTGTGTGTGGTTTTTTTACGGGAATTAGCCAACCCGGGCACAGGTCAAACGACCCACAACGGAGCCTGGGGGGCGAAAAAAAAAGAACTTTATTTTTATGAGATTCTGTCTGTTCGTCCATCTTGTGCGGGCAATCAACATGGTAGGTAGTGAGCCGGTCGAGTCTCTGTTGTTTTGACGCTTTTTTGTTTTTTTAATGCCCCAATTTAAAAGAGTGACTTACAGTAGATGAATTCACCATTTGGGGGTAAGGGTGGGGGGAGTGAGGGTGGGGGATGGGGGTTGGCGGGGTGAGGGTGGAGGGTGGGGGATGAGGGGGGTGGTAATGGAGAAGGTTTAGGTGAGGGAATTTAGTGGACAAAGACTTGAGAATCCAACAGACATATACACAAGATAGTCATACACACACATACATGGCAGTCATATGCACAAGACAGTCATACACACACATACATGGCAGTCATATGCACAAGACAGTCATACACGCACACACACACCCGAGAGTCATGTACACACACATACATGGCAGTCATATGCACAAGACAGTCATACACGCACGCACACACACCCGAGAGTCATGTACACAAGAAGACAAGACATACACGCCCACATAGCTTGAATGTTGTACTTAGTGCCCCATTATATCTCTATGTTAATAAACGTCTACTTTTGGAGGTTGACTGCGTAAATATATGAATTATTAAAGAAAAACAGGAAAAACAGCTAATGTAACATAAATAGACCTTCCAAAAAGTCGATAGTAATTCCCCTGCCTGTGACACGACGAAGTAAGTACCTCTATCTAGCTCCTCCAGTCCTAGATCGAGGCAAGGCCAAGCCAGTTCATCACTTATTAACTAAACTCTCGGGTAGGTGTAGGTTAGGTAGGGTAGGACATCCCGTCTATAACCCCCACCCATCATCCTCTCACCCATCCTGGGAGGTGGGGAATGGTACCATCCGTCAGCCAACAACAGAAGGTACCAAGAACCACTGACTGGGAAGGGTGAGAGGATGAAGGGGTGGGTGTAGTGGGTGGTGTGCTAAAAAAATAAAAAATATATATAAAAAAAATAAAAAATAAAAAATAAAAAAAAATAAAAAAAAATAAATAAATAAAAAAAATAAAAATAAAAAAATAAAAAAACGAAAAAAAAGTGTAGTGGGTCGTTGCGTTGGGTCGTTGGGTTCGTTGCGTTGGGTCGTTGGGTTCGTTGCGGTGGGTCGTTGGGTTCGTTGCGTTGGGTCGTTGGGTTCGTTGCGTTGGGTCGTTGGGTTCGTTACGTTAGGTCGTTGGGTTCATTACGTTGCGGTGGGTCGTTAGGTTCGTTGCGTTGGGTGGGTCGTTGGGTTCGTTGCGTTGGTCGTTGGGTTCGTTGCGTTGGGTTCGGTCGTTGGGTTCATTTGCGTTGCGGTGGTCGTTGGGTTCGTTGCGTTGGGTCGTTGGGTTCGTTGCGTTGGGTCGTTGGGTTCGTTGCGGTGGGTTCGTTGCGTTGCGTTGGGTCGTTGGGTTCGTTGCGTTGCGTTGGGTCGTTGGGTTCGTTGCGGTGGGTCGTTGGGTTCGTTGCGTTGCGGTGGGTCGTTCGATTCTTTTGGTGTTTTTTTAACTTAAATGATTAATATAATTGAGAATAATAATTAGAACATTTATAATTACTGTAATTCCTGGTCATTTGTCAACAACATCAGAATTGAGACAGCACAAATAATACGTCATAAAATAGGGTAGTGTTGGGTAGGGTGGTGTAGGGTGGTGTAGGACATCCCGACTATAACCACCCACCCACACCCATCATCCTCTCACCCATCCTGGGAGGTACCAAGAACCACCGACTGGGAAGGGTGAGAGGATGAAGGGGTGGGTGGGGTGAGAGGGATGATGGGGAGTGGGGGATGAGGAGAGGGAATCCACATCCTTCCCAGGAAGTGGAGAATGGTACAATCCGTCAGGCGCCGACAGAAGGTATCAGGACCCACCGACTGGGAAGTGTATCTGTAGGGTGGTGTAGTGTGGGGTATGGTGGTGTAGTGAGGGTGTAGTGGGTGGTGTAGTATGGGGTATGGTGGTGTAGGGTGGTGTACGGTAAGGTATCAGGACCCACCGACTTGGAAGTGTGTGTGTAGGGTGGTGTAGTGGGTGGTGTAGTGTGGGGTATGGTGGTGTAGTGAGGGTGTAGTGGGTCTTGTAGTATGGGGTATGGTGGTGTAGGGTGGTGTACGGTAAGGTATCAGGACCCACCGACTGGGAAGTGTGTGTGTAGGGTGGTGTAGTGTGGGGTATGGTGGTGTAGTGGGGGTGTAGTGGGTAGTGTAGTATGGGGTATGGTGGTGTAGGGTGGTGTACGGTAAGGTATCAGGACCCACCGACTGAAAGGAGATGTGTGAGAGATTGATTTGTAGTGTGTGGGGTATGGTGGTGTGAGTGGGGTGTGGTGGGTGAGTGTGGTATGGGGTATGGTGGGTGTGGGGTGGTGTACGTGGAGTATCAGGACCCACCGACTGGGAAGGGTGTGGAATCCCCCATCCCCCATCCACACCCATCCTGGGAGGTGGAGAATGGCACCATCCGGTAGTTGGCAACGGAAGGCATCAGGACCCACCGACTGGGAAGGGTGTGGAATCCCCCCATCCACACCCATCCTGGGAGGTGGAGAATGGCACCATCCGGTAGTTGGCAACGGAAGGTATCAGGACCCTCCGACTGGGAAGGGTGTGGAATCCCCCCATCCCCCATCTATCTGTGTCTCTGTGTCTGACTGTTTCTGCCAGTCTGTCTCACAATATCGATCTGTCTGTCTTTCTGATTTTCTGCCTCTGTTTTTCTGTCTGTCTGTCTCTTTCGTCTATATGTTAGTCTATGTCGCCGTCTCTGTTTCTGTCTGTCCCTCTATTTCTCCGTCTGTCTGTCTGTCAGTTGTCTGCTTGTGTCTGCGACAAACAGACAGACAGGCAGACAGAAAGAAACGGACACAGAGACCAACAGACAGACAGAGAGATTCCTACAAGTTGTTATTATTTCTTCTTTTACCAAAGTGTTCCTGTTGCTTAACAACTCAATCAGATACGTTATGGTTACGTGGTGAGTCAAGGGACAGTTGTCTGTTTCAGTTTGGGTGACAGCGGTCGAGCCTGAGAAGAGCGCCGGACCTTCTTATTTACGGCGATTCCTTCTTTATCTTGAGTTATTAGCCAAGATTGTCTGTCTCTCCCTGTCTGCCTCTGACTGTCTGTCTGTCTCCGCTCGTCTGTTTGTCTGTCTGTATGTCTTTTTCTGTCTGTGTCTTTCGGTGTGTTTGTCCGTTTGTCTGACGGTTTCTGTCTGTTTCTGTGTGTCTGTCTGTTTAATGTCTGTCTGTCTGTGTCCGTCCGTCTGTCTGTTTTTCTAACTGTCTCTGTTTGTCTGTCTGTCTACAAATCCTCCCTAAGGAATCCTATCCTATAAATCAACATACCCGACCACCGCCCCCCCACCCCCCGCCCCCCAACAAAAAATAAATAAATAATTAACAAAACAAAAATAAATAAATTAATTAATAAATAAAAAAATAAAAAATAAAATAAAATAATAAATAAATACAATGAGATAAAATACCAACCAACCTCCAAACACAGCAACACCCCCCCCCCAGACAAAGCCGCACAGAAATACTTACAATTCTCTATACCCAACCTCAGCGACAACCCTCTCAATAAAAACAACCTAACTCAACAACTCCTTTCAACAAAAAACAGACAGACAGATAGAGAGACAGAACAGACAGCCAGTGACCGACACAGTGGAAAGACAGAGAGGCTGAGACAGAGAGGCTGAGACAGAACGAGACAAACACAGACACAGACAGACAGTGACAGACATTGTAAAAATAGACTGGCAGACAGAGACAGACTGACGGACAGACAAACAGAGATACAAAGACAGACAGAGACTGAGAGACAGACGGACAGAGACAGTTAGACAAACTAACTCTACCAAAGCACCAATCACCTACTGCGGCACCAAGAGACGCCAACCCCAGTAAACAGAAACCCTCCTCCTGGTGTACATTAACACAGTATAACCTTTTTCTTCTATATTTTAAATTTATTTCTGTTCCTTTTTCGCCCCCTCCCCCCAGGCCCCGTTGTGGGTCGTTTGATCTGTGCCCGGGTGGGCTAATTCCCATTAAAAAAAAAAGCAACTGGCTGGGCCCAGCCTCGAACTGGTCCCGGCGGTGCTAGACGTAGTTCGTCAGGCCACCGCCAGGGGTCTACTGTCGGCTTTTGTGAAGGTGGTTTTGTTGTTTTTCTTTAATAATTCATATATTTTCGTAGTTTTTCTCAGGATTTGTATGAATTTATACTCCAATAGCAGAGTTACAATTGTATTGAAGCTGTGTGTGGCCCTTTTACAGCCAATCTTGGCTACTAACTCAAGATACACTTGTGTGTGCGTGTTTGACTGTCGTGTGTATGAGTGTCGTGAATCATGAAGACATTTTGCAAGAACCTTTACCAAAACACATACAAAAGAATACCAAACAGTTATAAACAACAGCGAAACGGTAACTCTGCTATTTGAGTTTAAAATCACGTTAAGAACTGCGAAAATAAATCAATTATTGAAGAAAAACTGCAAAAATACCACATGTAACATAAATACAACTTCTGGAATGTTGATTAATGTCCCCCTGGCGGTGGCCTGGCGAACTAGGGGGGGGGTCACAGCTTCCATGGTAAACACTTTAAATATTATGAGTGTCTCTCACCCACAATGGAGAGGCCTACACTATTTTCTCTCACCACCGCTGTCTACACCTACACTATGGTTACTCACACGAGCCAGAAGCACCGGACATGGAGTAGAAAAATTGTCCTCGTTGCAGATGGTGACGTCATCGTGTGGGTAGCAACGGACCCTGGTGTTATGGTGAAGTAATGGTGAGGTGATGGTGATAGTAAAAGAGATGGTGAAGTTCTTGGGAAGGCCACAGTGAGGTAACGATGAGAATGGTGATATTATGGTGAAATGATGGTGAGGTGACTGGAGGAACTATTCACTAGAGGACCGATGCTGGTGAAGGGTTACTGGTGCACCACTGAAGTATGAATGAAGAAGTAATGATAAAAAAGATAGCTAAAAGGAATGATGGTGAGATATAAGAGAAGAGGTGATGGTGAGTTTTAATGGTGATGGTGAGCGTAATGGTCCGGGTTTACAAGCTTTTACATATACGTGAACGCTTTAAGATTATACACACACACACACACACACACACCATTTTTATCCTTCATATCCCGAGAAAATTTACTCAACTAAAATAAATAACTATGACCTGGAACCTGGACCACTATGTTATGCTGTAAAAATAAACTCCTAACTAGACCCCCCACAAGGTACTGTAGTGGACTTCTCCCCTACAACTGCCTACAACTGCGTAGCAGCTCACCACCTGCTTTCGCATTCCAATGTGCCGCCTTCCCTAGCAACCAACCAGATGTTACCGTATCTTAGCAACGAAACTATTCACCGGCTACTTCTCGGGTTTTCCCACCATGACTCATGGCGGCTGCTGCGGGGTATATAAGCTCTGTCTCTCCATTGAGATTGAGTCGATCCACTCGCCAGCCAGCCTTCGTTGTGAACGGACGTCTCTCTAGACCCCTCACTGCAAAGCCAGCCAGCCTATCTCTTACCACTGACAAACTGCACTCAATCATCAACCTCATTGCCATTACTTCATACAACAGGGAAGCTCGTTTCAGACAACGCCCTTTCTGTACCTCCCTACTGATCAGGGGTGACTCCTGATCAGAGGTGGCCCAGACTGGGAGATCTGTAACGGTTTTTCTGCAGCGGACTTGGGCCGCGATCCCACTGGTGCACTTGCACCATTGGCTATTTCTCCTTGATCTTCCTTCTTTTTCGCTCTGGCCTGGGGACCTGCACCCTAGAGGTGTATTCGTCCTTGGGTCCCCCCTGTAACTGTTCACCTCCACTGTAGGAGATTGTGAACACGAAAGGGGGTAGGAGCAGAACTCCCCCCCCCTCCGCCGAGCCTTCCTGGGAAACCGTGATAGTGCGTGTTCCACCTGGGAAGGGGGTCGCAATCCTGAATCCTTACCCCTCCCCCCAATTAGGTACACTAGCTCACGCCTATAAGTGAGCATTCAGTAACACTAGGGAAGTAGGATCCCCTGACGGGGCTTTCGGGACAGTGTTGCGGGAACCACTCTACGACCACTCAACCAACAAGTGGCGGTGGGGAGTGCTGTAATTCTTGTAACAAACTCTGTCCTGGAATAGGTAGGTCTCAAGTCTGAAATCACGCAAGGGTGGCATGTCCACCACACACCCTCTAGAATGAGGGCACACCGGATACGGATACGCTCCCATGAAGGGGGCGTGACTGACGGAAGAAAAAATGAATTAGCAAGACTCCTTACTACAACACTACTGATCAAAATTTCCAACCTTATCACGACCAAGGACTCCTTCATCGCCCTGTGCCTGACTGAGAATGATGTTGACCAACTCCTATCGAACGACAGCACAAGGAAACTGAAATCCGCGAAATTCGAAGTTGCAATCCCTCCTCAACTCCGAGCGAGGAAGTCAATCGTGATCAAAAAATTAGATAAAGCAATCACTGAAGAATCTAGCGAACAGGAATTGGCATCTGATATAGAAGACAAAAATGAATGGGCCAAGGTGGAGGAAGTTATCAAGCTGCCCAGACTGCCATCCATGCTGAAAATACGGTTCACTGAAATAGCCATGGCCCAAAAAGCAATCCAGGAGGGACTGTGTCTCTCCTACTACCACGTCAGCAGCAGCCAGGTGGAGCAGGAGGAATTCTTCCCCATAACTCCATGCTGGAATTGCTACCAATATTCACACATGGCAACAGACTGCCCTAACAAGGACACCAAGCACTGCTCAGAATGCGGGAATAAGGGGCACACCTTCAGAGAGTGCAAACACAAAGACAACCCCAAATGCCTAAACTGCGAAGGGGATCACAGAACACTGGCTACTCGCTGCCCCATACGAAAAGCGATAGTCAATCAAAAGAAGGAGAAGGAGAGGGAGAAGACACAGGAACAGCAAAACAAGACATACTCAGCTGTAACCAAACTAACCAGAGAAACGACAAAGATCCTCGAAAAAGTCGCCACACCACCCCCCGCAAACCAACCTATTGTGCTTCAGCTTGGAAATAATCTCTCTGTAAAAATAATGACATCCATAATCCACGCCCACATCATGAATATAGCCAGACCTGGAACTTTCGCCAAGGCAGCAAGAGACATGTTCGCCGCCAACAACCTGCCAGATATGGAATTCCCAAATGATGTGCCTTCCTCTGAAATCTTCAACTTCATTTACAAATCAGAGAGCACCGAAATCCAAATACCAACAACTCACGAACCATCAACTCACGAACCATCAACACAAGAACAGACTACCTCAGACATACAACCCGAGCCAGCAAGCGAGGAAGAATCAATGGAAGACTCAAGCGAAGATGAAACCACCACAATAACAGAACAAGCCGCCAGAGTCAACACCCCAAAAAAGAACCAAACAGGAACTAAGGCACCACCTGCTACGGAGAACAAAGACCTAGGGCATGAAACTGGTATCCGATTTTACTCCACTACAGCTCCTCCCATAGTCTCAACAGAAAGACTATTGGCAGAAATAAGGCAAGGCAAGATCAAATACACATACTCAGACAAAAACCTAGATGACACACATATTGAAACACTAATCAAGAAGGGAAGAATCCTCACAAAACACAACAGAATAGAAAGAGTTGATCAGTCAACATATAAAAAGATCCGCTTGGGCCTGGACAGGAGGCTGTCAGGGGAGCACCGGTCAGCAAAAATGGCGCAAACCAGCTCTAGACACCAGCCTTCATAATAAATAAGCTAAAAATAATCCAACATAATGTCTTAGCATGGATCCCACAAAGAGCAAGCGAATTATACAACACATACCGTAACATAGACCCAGATATTATTCTCATCAATTCGCATGGTAAGAAAAACTCAGAAAAAATAAAACTATTTAACTACACAGTATACCAAAAAAACAACCAAGACACACCACATGATGGAATAGCCATAGCCATCAAACGAAACATACAACACAAGATACACGACTCATTTCAAGAAAACTTTCTGGCGATCGAAATTAACTGCCCAACAGGACCTATCATAATCGGCACCTGTTACCTCCCTCCGAGAAGACCCATATTCCCACTAGCAGACATGCTCAAACTCCTGAGAAGAAACATACCAGCATATTTCTTGGGTGATTTAAATGCTCGACATCGCGTCTTGGGACACCAGGACAACAACGCCGTGGGCAAGATTTTAAACACATTACTGAGTCATGGCAACGCAATACACCTCGGCCCGGAATTCCCCACATACATCAGTGCAGGTAAAATCGGACATCCAGACATAGTACTAACAAACCAGCATCACCATCTTAACCTGCAAATGGAACCCGGCCCAATAACCACCAGTGACCATCTCCCTATAGTAGCCACACTCTCCACGTCGCCAATTCAGATCCCTGCCAGGACGAGATACAGCTACAGCCGATCCAACTGGGAGGAATTCCAAAATGAGCTAAGCAACCACCAAATAACCCGGCTAAACAACAAACACACCTCCCAAATAGACAGCACACTGGAGACATGGTACGGAAACGTGATCCAAGCAATGGAACACCACATACCCACGACCACTCACCGCACATTACCACACCCCCAATACACACATCAATCAAGAATTTTACAGACACAGTTTAGTAACTTATTCAAATTAATCCTAGAACATGGATGGACGCCAGAATACAGAATACAATATTACACCATACACGATCAACTAAGAGACATGTCCAAAGAAGCATACGTGAACAACTGGGAGAAATTAATAACAGACACAGAAGCAACTTACCACGACCCGAAAAAATTCTGGCGAAAAATTAAAAACCTAATGGGAATCTCAAGCAACGAGTCAAACTACATTTTAAATAGCAACCAAATCAAATTAACTGAACCCAAAGAACAAGAACCTGAATTCAGAAAATACTGGAGCAAAATTTTTCAAATAAGCCAAGAAGACAACCTGAACTTCTGTATGAATACCGAGCAACAAGTAACCAATCACATGACACACACAACCCACATCTGGCACCCAAGTCCCAGCATAGACACACACGCTTTGGACGATCTTTCCACACTGATTCAACCAATCACCGCAGAGGATATTCAGAAAACAATAATCAGTTTCAAGAATAAGGCCCCGGGCATCAGTAAAATTAACAAACCCATACTCCAGCATCTACCAATCAACATGATACACCAACTCAGTCACATTTTTAATGCAGCACTTGCCTCTGGCTACTTCCCAAGAAAATTTAAAACAGCAATCATCAGACTTATATCAAAACCAGGCAAATCCCCAACCCAAGTAGCAAACTACAGACCAATCTCTCTCCTAGAAATACCGGGAAAAATCCTAGAAAAAATAATTAACCGCCGACTGAGAACACACCTCGAATTTGAGGAGAAATACAACCCCAGACAGCATGGATTTAGAAAACATAGAGGAACCCATACAGCCTTAGCCCTAATTTACGAAAACATAGCAAACGCGATGCACAACAACGAACAATGTAACGTAGTACTAAGGGACGTAGCTAAAGCATTCGACAAGGTCTGGCACCTAGGACTCAAATACAAAATTACCACCCAAGAACTTCCCAACAACTTTACTTCCATTCTCTGCAACTTCCTCGATAATAGAGAGGCCAAAATTATCATAGGTAACCACACAGGCCCAAGCTTCAAATTATACAGCGGAGTACCACAGGGAAGCAACCTCTCGCCAACACTCTACACAATATATACGGCGGACATGCCACCTCCTGTACACGGAGAATATGTAGCCTATGCTGATGACGTCACACAAATCATCCGATATCCAGGCAAGGGCAAACAGATGATGGCAAGGATAACAACCCACGCCATCGAGCAAATCAACGAATATGAAAAAAAATGGAAAATTCAAACCAATACACAGAAACTAATGATAATACATATTGCCAGAAAAAACCCTACACCAATCACAGTCAACAACGTACCTATACAATACTCCAACCAAGGTAAAATTCTGGGACTCACAATAACAAGAACAGGCATAGCAAAACACGTAAAACAACGCAAACAGACTGCCCAATCACAACTCACGAAACTGAGACGATTCAGCAAAATGGACACCAAAATTCAACTACACCTATACAAAGCACTTATCCGCCCACACCTAGAATATCCACCAATACCACTCAACACGATCAGCAAATCCAGTCAACTTAAACTTCAAGCAGTACAAAACAAAGCTATCCGTAGAGCATCAAAGCAACTTCCGCCATACACCACCAAAATACAAGAACTTCACGAATTATTCAATATCGAACCACTGAACATACGTACACACAGCCAAGCACAGAGAGTATGGACCAAACTTGAAGAGATGGAGGACCCATTATTCTCCAAGTTAAAAGAAGAAGGAACAACTAAAATACACAGCTGGTGGCCTAAGAGCTTCCATGCTGACATTACAGAACAAGAACCACTCTACACAAAGAGATAAACAAATAACACTACCACCGGACAAATAAAAATTAACACTCACTACAATAATGAATATCTAGCTAGCTTAACTCCTCCCCCCTCCCTCCTCAACCTCCTTCCCTGAGCGGACGGGCCTGTGCTGCGCGCTGCCGCCACCCAATCATTTCAACTCGTCTCCGCTAGGTGGACAGCCCACCTGCTATCTACCCCTCCCACTCTTCTTCCCGTTTCCACGCTTTACTTCTCTCTCTCTCTCCTCTCCTTTCCCAGTGCAAAGTCATTTGCCACTTTACTTCATTATCATCATCATCGAGATTGAGTCTGACCAATCTTCTTGAACAAGCAACACCTCCTCCTCTGCCGCTGCCTGGCGACCCTCGCCTCTCCTCCGCCTGCCTGGCGGTCCTCGCTCCCGCCAGCGAGCATGTCCTTCTCTGAGCTTCCTCACCAACCAATTCTCATTCTGCCCATTTTCCTGAACAAGCAACATCTCCTCCAGCAAGCTCCACGCTGTTAACATTTCATTCAACCAGGAGGCCAGCAACAGGCAACATCTTCTCTAACGAAGCTCCTCCACATCTACCTCCTTCAACAAGCTACTCACCTCACGTCTCTACCAAGCAGCCCCTCACCACACAGCACCTCCAGCACCAGACTGTCTATCATATAACTTATATATTATACAAGAAAACCACATTAGAGTTTCCTTCCATCCTGAGTGCTAGACAACATTAATATCTCGATACCCCTACAGTACCATGTCTTATGGTCCTGTCCAGCAGTCACTTATCTTATTATCTTACCCAAATTTGAATATTTTACTCTTATTACTTTTGTTTTTCTTATCTTCTCTTATCTTCGGTGTTTATCTGTGTTTTCTTTGTTTAAAGGATTTTATGTTTATTATTTTATGCTTATCTACTGATGCCAAGTTACCACCAGTCTCTCAGTGAAGTAATGCCTTTTCCCGTTTACCCTTCCTCCCGCACACCAACACTCCCTCACATCAATTCTTCACCCACAACACTGCCCACACAATAACACTCCCCACACACCCCCTACACACTCACGACACTTGTCATCAAATATCGCCTCTTCTTCTCTCAATACACATTAGACCGACTTGTTGCCAGCCCCACATAATAATATACCATTGTCCTTCACTCCACCTATCACGTACGTCTGGGTGATAACAATATATGTGGATAAATACACGTAAATATTAGTGACAGCGACGAATATATTCTCATACATATTAGAACAATGTTTTTCAAACGTTTTTTACTGCCACCCACAGCCAGAACAACAATTTGAATTGCGACCCATTAAACCTAAGTGTAATGATATGAAATGAGCTCAGGTTAGATTACGGGGGAAAAAAACTACCATTACGAGTTTGCGTATGATGACTTAAGACACTGAGAACGATGACTAAGGTGTTGGGTATGATGACTTAAGACACTGAGAACGATGACTAAGGTGTTGGGTATGATGACTTAAGACACTGAGAACGATGACTAAGGTGTTGGGTATGATGACTTAAGACACTGAGAACGATGACTAAGGTGTTGGGTATGATGACTTAAGACACTGAGAACGATGACTAAGGTGTTGGGTATGATGACTTAAGACACTGAGAACGATGACTAAGGTGTTGGGTATGATGACTTAAGACACTGAGAACGATGACTGAGGTGTTGCGTGTGATGACTTAAGACACTGAGAACGATGACTAAGGTGTTGGGTATGATGACTTAAGACGCAAGAACGATGATAGTGTTGGGTGTGACTTAAGACACTGAACGATGACTAAGGTTATTTGGAGTGATGACTTAAGACATGAACGATGACTAAGAACGTTGACGGTATTAAGGTGTTGAGTATACTTAAGACACTGAGAACGATGACTAAGGTGTTGGGTATGATGACTTAAGACACTGAGAACGATGACTAAGGTGTTGGGTATGATGACTTAAGACACTGAGAACGATGACTAAGGTGTTGGGTATGATGACTTAAGACACTGAGAACGATGACTAAGGTGTTGGGTATGATGACTTAAGACACTGAGAACGATGACTGAGGTGTTGCGTATGATGACTTAAGACACTGAGAACGATGACTAAGGTGTTGGGTATGATGACTTAAGACAGTGAGGACGATGACTAAGGTGTTGAGTATGATGACTTAAGACACTGAGAACGATGACTAAGGTGTTGAGTATGATGACTTAAGAGAGTGAGAACGATGACTGAGGTGTTGCGTATGATGACTTAAGACAGTGAGGACGATGACTGAGGTGTTGAGTATGATGACTTAAGACACTGAGAACGATGACTAAGGTGTTGAGTATGATGACTTGAGTGCCTTATCCCTAACGACTTAAAATCTTAAGTAGAATGATTTTCAAGTGTAATTATCCCTTAAGTGAGGATTATTTAAAAGTGTCGAGATCGTAAGTGCAATTACTTAACACTTGGACCACATGTAGTGTTAAGTGCAATTACTTAAGATCTGTGGATTTTGTGGATAATGTCCTAAAGTGCGATTACTTAAGACACTTGGAATGAAAAGATTAATTATTCCAAGTACGATTACTACTAAACAACTCGACTTGGACTGATGAAGCCTTTAAGTGTGATTAAGTGGCTTTCTTAAGTGTGATTATTTAAAATATCTTATATCAATGACAGGAGACGTAAATAAGCGTACTTAAATATCAATTAAGACAATTTCATAGTTACATCCAAATTAATCAAGTTAATTACTTATCGTTTTTGGCTTCAACTATTCAAAAACAACAACAACAATAAAACAACAATACCAACAATAAACAACAGAAGAAGAAGAAGAACAAGAACAAGAAGAAGAAGAAGAACAAGAACAAGAACTCAATATATCAATCCACTATTATCCTGTTTACTCATCTCTCTTTTTATCTCCTTCCACATCATCTTTATCATCGTCTTAATCTCTTGGCAGTCTTCTTCATCTTTGCCTCGTTTCTTAACTTCCTCCTCAGAGATAAGACCCGTAATGACAAGAGTGTTTAAGGCAGTTATTAGCGCCTTCACCCTTAACTATTGTTCCCTGCAGGCTGTGTATAACCTCGGGCACACACACACACACACACACACGTCTTGAGAACAGTCGATTGATATCTGGGTAATTACTGCCGTTCTTCGTTAGCTTTCTCTCTCTCTCTCTCTCTCTCTCTCTCAATATATTTCTCTGTCTGTCTTTGTCTATCTATTTATTCATCTCTCTCTCTCTTTCTCTCTCTCTCATTTGTTCACTGTCTTTGGGTTTCCTGTTTTTATTCTTGGGCTTTCTGTCTCCCCTTCCTGTCATCGTCTGTCTGTCTATACGTCTCTGTCTCTCTTATCTGGTTCTCTCTTTTCGTTTATTTTTTTACATCACCACTTGTTTGTGTTCGTCTGTGTCCGTGATTGTCTCTGTGCTTGCGTGAGTGCGTGTCTGTATATGTAATTGCTTTGTGTGCGTGCGTGCGTTATGTCTATACACGCACACATATATAAGTAAGATAAATCATTCCATTTTTTAATTTCTCGACGCATTAACATATAGATAAGCATCCATGTTGTACTGCGAGAGGTCGAAGAAAATAATTTTTTTTAACCAATAAAAACCTTCCTTCTAATCATCTCGTTCGTTGATTGGCTTTCCCTCCCTGATACGTTTTATCCAAATATGCTGAACCATATTATGAAGAGTGGTGAAACTCTTGATGCATTGCTCCCTCATTCCTCACTCACAAACGGGGGGGGGGTGGGGGCGAGGGAGGGGGACAGACGTAGGGAGAGAGAGGGAGGAAGGGGAGAGAAAGAGGGGGAGAGGTAGGGAGATAGGGAGAGAGAGAGAAAAAAAAATAAACAAATATTGGCAGGATGAACAACCTGTATCTATTGCCTCTCAAAAAACATAGCGTATATGTTTCAATATTCCCGAGAAGCAGTCAGGTCAGGGGTGGGGATGGGGCTTGATAATAAACAGAGAGAGAGAGAGAGAGAGAGCATAGCAAAACCAATAACCTTTTCCCAACACCTTTACAAACACACACACACACACATCACACATCCTTGACCACCGAAGGGTCAAGACGTACCTGGCGCTCCTCTCGGAGCAGCCAGGTCAACTGTTAAGTTGGCCCATACCAACCCCCTCCCCTGAACCACTTCTCCCCACCGGAATATCAACAAGTTCTCGCCAGAAGTTACAATTTCACTTAGGAAAGGAACGGAACCAGTGTTAAACAGAGGTGAACAGTGGTGAACAGTGCTTAAGTCAGTGAGAACAACTCAACAGTAACAGTCGCACCCAAGTTAACCTTCACACAGTGAGGTCCCAGGTACCCAGTGATAACGGCCCCCCGCGAGACCCAACAACAACCACCGATGTGTTAATCCATCTACGATAGGAAGGCCTGGGACCAAACCTCACTCATATAGCACCATCTGTGAGGGAATTACTACACCACATGTCCCTCATAACACCATATGTGAGGGAATTACTACACCACGTCAAGTCCCTCATCACACCATCTGTGAGGGAATTACTACACCATGTGAGGTCCCTCACAACACCATCTGTGAGGGAATTACTACACCACGTCAGGCCACTCATAACACCATCTGTGAGGGAATTACTACACCACGTGATGCCCCTCATAACACCATCTGTGAGGGAGTTACTACACCACGTGAGGCCCCTCATAACACCATCTGTGAGGTAATTACTACACCACGTGAGGCCCCTCATAACACCATCTGTGAGGGAATTACTACACCACGTGGGGCCCCTCATAACACCATCTGCGAGGGAATTACTACACCACGCCAGGTCCCTCATAACACCATCTGAGGGAACTACTACACCAGACGGAAGGTATCACGACCCACCGACTGGGAAGGGCGTGGAATCCCCCCCATCCTCTCCATTCCTCCCCCATCCTCGCCCATCCTGGGAGGTGGTGAATGGTACCATCCGTCAGGCGCAGACGGAAGGTATCACGACCACCGATCGGAAGGCGTGGAATCCCCCCCATCCTCCCTATCCTCACCCATCCTGGGAGGTGGAGAATGGCATCCACCAGTTGCCAACGGAAGGTATCACGACCCACTGACTGGGAAGGGCGGAAGTCCTCTCCCCATCCCTCATCCTCGCCCATCCTGGAGGTGATGAATGGTACCATCCGTCAGGCGCAGACGGAAGGTATCACGACCCACCGACTGGGAAGGGCGTGGAATCCCCCCCCCCCATCCCCCCTATCCCCCTCCCCCATCCTCGCCCATCCTGTGAGGTGGTGAATGGTACCATCCGTCAGGCGCAGACGGAAGGTATCAGGACCCACCGACTGGGAAGGGCGTGGAATCCCCCCATCCCCCATCCACACCCATCCTGAGAGGTGCAGAATGGTACCATCCGTCGGGCGCCGACGGAAGGTATCAGGACCTACCGACTGGGAAGGGCGTGGAATCCCCCCATCCCCCATCCTCGCCCATCCTGGAAGGTGGTGAATGGTACCATCCACCAGTTGCAAACGGAAGGTATCAGGACCCACCGATCGGGGAAGAGCGGAATACCTCCCCCATCCCCCCTCTATCCCACGCCCATCCTGGGAGGTGGTGAATGGTACCATCCGTCAGGCGCAGACGGAAGGTATCAGACTCACTGACTGGGAAGGGCGTGGAATCCCCAGGTCCTCTCATCCTCGAAGCTCCATCCTGGGAGGTGGTGAATGGTACCATCTGTCAGGCAGACGGATGGTATCACGACCCACCGACTGGGAAGAGTGGAATACCCTCCCCCCATCCCCCCATCTCCCCACGATGCCCATCCTGGAGGTGGTGAATGGTACCATTGTCAGGGCGCAGATTTGAAGGTATCACGACTCACCGACTGGGAAGGCGTGAACTCCCCATCCCCCATCCCCTCCCCCATCCCCCTCCCCCATCCTCGCCCATCCTGGGAGGTGGAGAATGGCACCATCCGTCAGGCGCCGACGGAAGGTATCAGGACCCACCCACTGGGAAGGGCGTGGAAACCCCCCCATTCCCCCCATCCCCCTCCCCCATCCTCGCCCCAGGAGTTGATCTGAAGATAACGTAAAAGTTTGATAGATACATCGTTATTTTCAGGTACAGGTGAGCTTTGACGAGTTGGTCAGGTGAGTTATTATTTCCCCTCCCATCCTCTCTCTCCTTTTATTTCTCCCCCTTCATTCTTTCCTTCAATTTCTCCTTTCCCTTTTTCCTCACTCCTTCATCTTCCTTCCTTACCCTTCTCTCTTCCTCGCATTCTTTCTCTGTTTTACCCTCTCTCTTCCTCTCCTTTCATCTTATCCTCTATCGTTCTTTCTGTCTCTATCACCTCTCATATCTCTCCCTCTCTCTCTCCCGCTTCTTTCCTCTTCCTTTCCCATCTCTCTCTTATCCTATTCTCTCCTTCCCCTCCTCTCCTCATCCTCTCCTCTCCTTCTCAACCACCTCCTCTCCCTCTCACCCACCTCCTCCTCGCTCTCCCTCTCGCTTCTTCCTCTCCCTCTCACCACCTCCTCTCCCTCTCACCCACCTCCTCTCTCTCTCACCCACCTCATCTCCCTTTCACCTACCTCCTCTTCCTCTCACCCACCTCCTCCTCCCTCTCACCCCTTCCTCTCTCTCTCACTCCTTCCTCTCCCTCTCACCCCTTACTCTCCCTCTCACCTCTTTCTCTCCCTCTCACCTCTTTCTCTCCCTCTCACCCTCTCCTCTTCCTCTCACCCCTTCCTCCTCTCCCTCTCACCCCTTCCTTTCCTCTCAAAACACACGCGGATCAGGGCATGATTGATGGGTATGATAGGAAGGCCGAATGATTGATTGATTGATAGATTGATAACCAGCCAGCCAGCCAGACAGACAGACAGACAGACACAGACAGATATAGACTGGATTGATGAATAGACAGATAGACACAGTAGATTGGTTGATTGACAAATAGATAAATAAATAAACAGAATGATGATTGAACAAATAATTAGTTGAATAAATTGATAGATTGAATGGATGGATGTTTTAATTGCTTCCGATGTTTATTTACAAGAAATAATATAGTTGTACATACAAATGAACTATATAAACACACATATATAAATTTACATATAGAAACGCACAAACTTATACACATTGAAGTACAGTACATTTATATAGATTATAAAGCAAAGATAGGGAAGTAGAAACATACACACACACACATAGACACACAAACAAACACGTACAAATAACCACACACAAAACACACACACACACACACAAAACACACACATCAATCATCTACTTCACATTGGGTGGATCAGTGTGAAATTTTAGGCAGTGTTTGCAAAGATAGATTACAGGGTTGGAAGCTGCTGAGTGTCTGTACTATTATCTGTCACTCTTACCAGCTTTAGCACGTCAACACGATAGAGAGAGAGAGAGAGAGAGAGAGACTTCATCACAACACCGGGGGGGGGGGGAACTGCCTGTATTAATCATCATTTGCTCACAACACTTCTCCACACCTGTAAAAAACTCACCTAAACCTTCCGATACTTTAATTAAAATGAATCACCTTTGTAAATCGGCGTGAAAGACCAGCGCATTTATATTACACATTACTTAAATAATCACTCAGTAACTTAAAGAAGTTCACATTTTCTCTATAACATAATTTGCTTTTCATGGCTGCTATAGTGTGTGTATGGAGAGAGAGAGAGAGAGATTACAGTCTTTCTATAATTATAAATATACCGTCACCGTTTAGCTGTTTATTTTCACTTAGTTATATGATCTGTCACTACTGTCAGTTAGACGCACCTGTCTCCACGCAGTTTTACCATCACATGTATATGAATCCTGATTTTGATACCTGTATTACCTTTCGTCACACTCCCGTACACACCTGCCTTCCTCTGACGTCAGTGCCTACTGGTCATCAACACTATCATGAGATGGAAGTGTGTGTGTGTGTGTGTGTGTGTGTTAGAGTGCGAGGTGGCTGTAGTAGTGTGTGTGTGTGTGTCCTGTAGACCGTGAGAAAGGAGCATTTAAGTGTGTTTGAATGGTAAGGTTATCTACCGAAGTGAATAAATATACCATTGTTCAGTACAAGAACGACATATAATGAAGATGTAAGTTAATTAAAGTGTCTCCCTCTAAGTGTATAATGGTGAACATTTTTATAACTCAATTTATAAGAGGAGAAAATGACTATAAATAACTTTAGGATTATAACTATGATTATAAACTATAAGAAGAAATTATAATGAACTTGAAAGCACTGAAAGATGCATTTGAAGTAAATATATATATATAAAATATATATATATATATATATATATATATATATATATATATATATATATATATATATATATATATATATATATATATATATATATATATATATATATATATATATATATATATATATATCCATGCACTCACACGTCACCCCGGAGAGACTTGCTCGAGAAAATGCTTTTAGCTCAATGTACAAGTCAATAAAGCCAAGCTAATGAACAAATTACACACTAGAATAAGACAAGAGAAAGATGCAGAGTGACAGGACTTACTGGCGAATGCGTAACCGGACAAACAAGGAAACTAGATAATCGAAATTAAGATGCAAAGGAGGGGAGCAATTGTATCAAAGAACTGTATATATTCAGACAGGTAGGTAAAGCAAATATATGCCCTTGATAATATGTATAACAAATAAACATCTTTCGTTATATCGGTTCAAGTGGATACGTGGTAAACTCAGATCTTAAAATACTATAAATGGATTACACACACACACACACACAAACAAATAGTAAGCACAAGAGAGGGGAAGAATATTTATGAAGGAGGTGATACAGACAGACAGACAGACAGACAGAGGTAAAAGAAGGACCGACTGGTTTAAAAGTTCTCTCACGTCGTGCTCCGGACCGTCAGCTCGCCCCGTTTCTACTCTCCGTGTGGGTGCACAGCCACAACTCCAATTAAACGGACGACTTGCATTTAAAGTAGGTTATATATATAGCGGTCGCCTCCTCATGCTAATTCCTCCATCTAGATCACCCCGGGTGCCGTGGCAGGGTGCCAGGGAGGACTTTGGCAGGGTGAGACGGGGAGAGGGACAAGGGGGAGAGATGGGGAGGTTTGCTGGAGGTATCAGGGTGGTCGTTGACAGGAGCCCAGTGGGTAGGTGAGAAGGCAGAATGAACTAGTGGGCCTCTTGAGGGCCAACGACAAGTTATAAAAGGGCCAGTGACAAGACTCAAGTTGAACTGATGGCGAAGGATGGACTAGTCTGGTACGTCATATGAGAGGTCAGTGGCAGGACTCAGCTGGTTGATCCAGTGAGCCTCTGGGTGGACACACTCAAATAACTGTATATGATGCTCGCCGCGAAAATGGGAGCGACTATATTACCTCAAAAGTTTCCATGATAGAGAGACACTCGGAACAACATATGACACCAAAATACTTTATACTGGACGATCCAGTAAGGTAGAAAATAAGGTTCCAGGAAGATCGATGGTAGAGTGTCAGGATTTTAGGAAGATCGATGGTAGAGTGTCAGGATTTTAGGAAGATCGATGGTAGAGTGTCAGGATTTTAGGAAGATCGATGGTAGAATGTCAGGATTTTAGGAAGATCGATGGTAGAGTGTCAGGATTTTAGGAAGATCGATGGTAGAGTGTCAGGATTTTAGGAAGATCGATGGTCCAGTAGAGTGTTGCCTATAAGGGTTTAGAAAGTTAATTGTCAGAATTTCTTTTTATTAATGGTAAATTAATGAAGGAGTCTAACTGTAGTCTATGATTTGTTGCTAGGAAGACTACAGCTGAGTTACAAGAGTCAATGGCGAGACTATTATGGTAGATGATAAGAATCCTATGAGTGACCGATATTGAATTTCTTTTGTGTTTCATTGGGATTATGTGGTTCTAAAAATAAGAAACAAAATACCGAAATTAATCGATTCATTCGAGTCAGGATATTTATGTGAAGATTTTAAGCTAAGAATATAGTTAAAAAAATTCCCTGAAAAATGGATTATTAATATTCTGGATTAGATTAATTTATCCCTTTCCCAAAAACAACACTGGATAAATAATTAGCCAGAGTAAGAGTTCTAATGGGGAGGGAGACCAGACATTACCAGGTAGAGAGATTAATGAAGGAGAGGACGTTATAATGTTAATGTACTAATGTTATATGGGAATTTAACATCTAAGAGTTCAATTGATGCTGTTAATGTGAGTAGGTTAGGTCTGGTTAGGTTAGGTTAGGTTAGGTTAGGATAGGATAGGTTAGATTGTGGTGCTGTTAATGCGAGTAGTGAGGGAGGTTATGGTGCTGTTAATGCGAGTAGTCAGGGAGGTTATGGTGCTGTTAATGCGAGTAGTAAAGGAGGTTATGGTGCTGTTAATGCGAGTAGTGAGGGAGGTTATGGTGCTGTTAATGCGAGTAGTCAGGGAGGTTATGGTGCTGTTAATGCGAGTAGTAAAGGGAGGTTATGGTGCTGTAAATGCAAGTAGTCAGGAGGATATGATACTTTCAATGCAATACCCGAAGTAGTCAGGGAAGGTTATAGTGCTGTTAATGCACGAGTAGTAAAAAGGTATAGTGCTGTTAATGCAAGTAGTCAGGAGTTATGGTGTATTAGTACGAGTAGTGAGGGGGAGTTGGTACTGTTGTGCAGTAGTCAGGGGAGGTTATGGTGCTGTTAATGCGAGTAGTCAGGAGGTTATGGTACGGTTAATGGGGTAGTCAGGAGGTTATGGTGCTGTTAATGCGAGTAGTCAGGGAGGTTATGGTGCTGTTAATGCGAGTAGTCAGGGAGGTTATGGTGCTGTTAATGCGAGTAGTCAGGGAGGTTATGGTGCTGTTAATGAGAGTAGTCAGGGAGGTTATGGTGCTGTTAATGCGAGTAGTCAGGGAGGTTATGGTGCTGTTAATGCGAGTAGTAAAGGAGGTTATGGTGCTGTTAATGCAAGTAGTCAGAGTTATGGTGCTGTTAATGCGCGTAGTGAAATTGTAGTGCTGTTAATGCGAGAGCAGTCAGGAGGTTATGGTGCTGTTAATGCGGTAAGTCAGGAGGTTATATGGTGCTGTTAATGCGGGTAGTCAGGAGGTTATGGTGCTGTTAATGCGAGTAGTCAGGAGGTTATGGGTGGTATTAATGCAGCGAGTAGTCAGGAGGTTATGGTGCTGTTAATGCGAGTAGTCAGGAGGTTGAATTATGACAATGCGAGAGTAGTCAGGGAGGGCTATGGTGCTGTTAATGCGAGTAGTCAGGGAGGTTATGGTGCTGTTAATGCGAGTAGTCAGGGAGGTTATGGTGCTGTTAATGCGAGTAGTCAGGGAGGTTATGGTGCTGTTAATGCGAGTAGTAAAGGAGGTTATGGTGCTGTTAATGCAAGTAGCCAGTGAGGTTATGGTGCTGTTAATGCGAGTAGCCAGGGAGGTTATGGTGCTGTTAATGCGAGTAGTCAGGGAGGTTATGGTGCTGTTAATGCGAGTAGTAAAGGAGGTTATGGTGCTGTTAATGCGAGTAGTAAAGGAGGTTATGGTGCTGTTAATGCAAGCAGTCAGGGAGGTTATGGTGCTGTTAATGCGAGTAGTGAGAAAGGTTATGGTGCTGTTAATGCGAGTTGTAAAGGAGGTTATGGTGCTGTTAATGCAAGTAGTCAGGAGGTTATGGTGCTGTTAATGCGAGTAGTCAGGGAGGTTATGGTGCTGTTAATGCGAGTACTGAAGGAGGTTATGGTGCTGTTAAGCGAGTTGTGAGGGAGGTTATGGTGCTGTTAAGCGAGTTGTCAGGAAGGTTATGGTGCTGTTAATGCGAGAAATGAGGGAAGTTATGGTGCTGTTAATGTGAGTAGTGAGGGAGGTTATGGTGCTCTTAATGTGAGTAATGAAGGAGGTTATGGTGCTGTTAATGCGAGTAGTGATGGAGGTTATGGTGCTGTTAATGCGAGTAGTGAAGGAGGTTATGGTGCTGTTAATGCGAGTTGTCAGGGAGGTTATAGTGCTGTTAATGTGAGTAGTGAGGGAGGTTATGGTGCTTTTAATGTGAGAAGTGAGGGAGGTTATGGTGCTGTTAATGCGGGTACTGAGGGAGGTTATGGTGCTATTAATGCGGGTACTGAGGGAAGTTATGGTGCTGTTAATGCGGGTACTGAGGGAGGTTATGGTGCTGTTAAGCGAGTTGTCAGGGAGGTTATAGTGCTGTTAATGTGAAAAGTGAGGGAGGTTATGGTGCTATTAAGGGAGTTGTCATGGAGGTTATGGTGCTGTTAATGCGATAGTGAGGTTAGGTTATAGTATTGTAAATGCGAGTAATACTGAGAAAGATTTTAAAAGTTAAAGAATATGAGTACCTGACAGTAGAAATTATAGCAGATTATAGCTTTCCAAAGGAGAGATAAGACGCCGATTAATTTCTAAAAAAAGAATGAAAACAAACCATATTTAAGACTGCATATATCAGGGTTCTATAATGGGTCGACGGAGGGTTGGAATATATTATACAGAAATTATTATAGACGTTGAGTTATAGGTAAGGGAAGAAAAAGGTGGTTGAGAGGAGGAAAAATATGAGGAAAGAAAGAAAAAAAGTCGATGTAAAGTTAATAGTAAATAAAACAGTAAGAGTTATGCAGAGAGAGAGAGAGAGAGAGAGAGAGAGAGAGAGAGAGAGAGAGAGAGACAAGAAGAGAGAGAAACAAAAAGAGAGAGAGACAAAAAGAGAGAGAGAGAGACAAGGACAGAGAGAGAAATCGAGAGATAGAGATTGAGAGAGAGAGAGAGAGAGAGAGAGAGAAACGATTAAGAAAGGTAACACAGACAGAATTGGAGAGATGGGTGGAGGGTGAAACCTTAATAATGGGGCGTCTTTAACCAGGAGTAAATAGGTCTTACCGTGATCATAGGTAAACCAACATGAAATCGTACACACAAAAGCTTTTATCGCCTGTCTTAACATTCATGTATCTACTTAACTACACTATTATTTGGCCTTTCTTACCATCTACTACCAATACTTATCTCCAGCTGAAGCGTAAATAGGAGTAAATCTTTTCTGAACTACTAAAGCCAAATTATCGGTTCTGTGGCTGTATGTAAATTAGACAATGAATTTACAGACGGGTGGGTTTAACTCCACTATCTCTTGGTCTCTTTTATTGGTAATAGTGATTTAATTTCATGCTTATCAAAGTTCATATTCGGATTTATTGACCGGGCAATTTGGACGAGGGAGATGTATGAACGTCAGGAGGGTGTCAGGAACGTCAGCGGGGTGTTAGGAACGTCAGCGGGGTGTCAGAAACGTTAGTGGAGTCTAAGAACCGTTTACGGGGTGTCAGAAACGTCAGTGGAGTGTCAGGAATGTCA
>NW_024740347.1:0-22891 GCF_018991925.1 Homarus americanus | reverse complement strand
TCAGTACCATGACCCGGGGTGTGAGGGCCAGGCACCCCTTCAGTGCCATGACCAGGAGTGTGACAGCTGGGCACCCCTTCAGTGACATGACACAGGGTGTGAGGGCCGGGCACCCTTTTAATTACATGACCCGGGGTGTGAGGGCCGGGCACCCCTTCAGCACCATGACCCGGAGTGTGAGGGCCGGGCACACCTTCAGTGCTATGACCCGGGGTGTGAGGGCCGGGCACCCCTTCAGCACCATGACCCAGGGTGTTAGGGCCGGGCTCGATTTCAGTGCCAAGAATCGGGGTGTGAGGGTCGGGCACCCCATCAGCATCATGACCCGGGGTGTGAGGGCAGGGAACCGCTTCAGCCCCATGATCCGGGGTGTGAGGGCCGGGCACCCCTTTAATGACATGAACCGGGGTGTGAGGGCCAGGCACCCCTTCACTGCCATGACCCTGGGTGTGAGGGCCGTTCACCCTTCCGACACCATGACCCTGGGTTTGAGGGCCGGGCACCCTTTCAGTGCCATGAATCGGGGTGTAAAAGCCAGGCACCCCTTCAGCACCATGACCCGGAGTGTGAGGGACAGGCACCCCTTCAGTGCCATGACCCGGGGTGTGACGGCCGGGCACCCCTCCAGCACCATGACCCGGGGTGTGAGGGCCGGGAACCGCTTCAACCCCATGACCCATTGTGTGAGGGCCGGGCACCTCTTCAGTGCCATGACCCGGGGTGTGAGGGTCGGGCACCCCTTCAGTGTCATAAACCGGAGTGTGAGGCTGCGCACCCTCTTCAGTGCCAAGGAACGGGTGTGAGGGTCAAATTTACAGTGCTGTAAAAACTGGGTGTGAGGGGCTGGGCATCCTTCACAAGGACCCGGGTGGAGGACAGGCACTTTCAGGAAATGAATTGTGTGAGGGCTGGCACCCCTTCAGCACCATGACCTAGAGTGTTAGGGGCTGGCCTGATTTCAGTGCCAGAATCAGGTGAGGGCTGGGCACCCATGAGCACTATGACCCGGGCAGGATGGTCAACAGCCTAACCCCATGGACCTGGGGTGAGGCCGGGCACCCTCAGCCACCACACCTGGGGAGTGCCGGGCACCCTTTCAGTGCCATGAATCGGGGTGTGAAAGCCGGGCACCCCTTCAGCACCATGACCAGGGGTGTGAGGGCCAGGCACCCCTTCAGTGCCATGACCCGGGATGTGAGGGCCGGGCACCCCTTCAGTGACATGACCTGGGGTGTGAGGGCCGGGCACCCCTTCAGTGACATGACCCCGGGTGTGAGGGCCGGGCACCTTTCCAGTACCATGACCCGGGGTGTGAGGGCCGGGCACCTCTTCAGTGCCATGACCCTGGGTGTGAGTGCCGGGCACCCCTTCAGTGTCATGAACCGGAGTGTGAGGGCCGGGCACCCTTTCAGTGCCATGAAACGGGGTGTGAGGGCCGGGCACCCCTACAGTGCTGCAAACCCGGGTGTGAGGGCCGGGCACCCCTTCACATGACCCCGGGTGTGAGGGTCAGTGTCACGTGCCTGAGCGCTCGGGAACTCGCATAGCGTGAGGCATATGTTCACGCCTACATTTCATACAAGCTATTAATAAATTGTTAATTGTACTTATAATATTATTTTTGTTCTTAGTTACTTAGGTTAATTGTATATTTATGTATGTTATTAATATGCATCATTGTCTTACTCTGTTAAGTCAACTCAAGAGTAATATTGATTAATTATATGAAATATCCAGCAAATGTCCTGAATCACGTGATATGAGACGCTCTCCTCCCCGCGTGGGCAAGCTTCCCCAGTAGCGAAAAACCGTGGCATAGGTTAGACGTGTCCATTCGTTCTCTAGCCTTGACCCTTGTCTAGTGCTTTATCCAGTCTTCTGCAATGCCCTAGGGGTATCAGGTATTAGTGACACGTTTAGTTAGGCCTAGGAAGGGATCCTGGTGGTAAGGTATCTCCTGTTTGGTAGGGATAATCATTTTGTAGTGATTGTTGTATATATATATTTCGGATGTCTTGTGTAATATAGTAATGTTAAGTAATATTTGTTTGGTCTAACTCCTTACAGCATATTTTCGCCCTTCCGGCATCATTCTTATTTTATTATACACTTACTTATTCCCTTAAATTCATGTTTGCTAGTCATTACTCCCTTTAGAACATAAATTGAATTAATTAATTATCTTCCCTTTTGTGATTCACTTATTTCAACTGTTCTTACTTTTTCAAGTACATTTAGTTGAGTAGGTTTTTGGTGAGGATAATTATTGCCGTGTTCCCTATTTGTACCTATATTTGTTAATAACTTGGGGTAGGATTCACTCCCCAAGTATAAAGGGTAGTGGGATCGCGACAAGTGGGGGCCTGTGTCCGGGAGCTAACCACCATTGTTGTGTCATATCAAGTGTTGTTACTCGCCAGGTGTTGTTTCATCACTAAGTATTTTTGGAAGCAAGTTGCTGCGTTCACAGTGTTCATTTATATTGCTCCTGTTATTGCTTAAGCTATTGGTGAGTTAACCCTTATCTCGTGTACCATGTGTTTGGTTAATCCCTTACTGTGTTTCACAGTTTATTGCATTTTGATATTATTAATTAGCTAGCTAGTTAGCTTAGCTGCCACGGTTACTTTTTTTTCGCTACTCGATTTTGAGTTCAACATGTTTGACCTGGAAAGCTCTTTGGCTTCACCTTCAGCCGAAGTACTGAAGGGGCTTACTAAGGCAGAGTGGCAATCCCTCGCTGCTTATTATGAATAAGGCTAGGTTAGAAGAGGCTGTCCTCAACTACCTTATTGACAATGAAATCATAGCCCAACCGTCGGGAAATTCAGAGGAAATTGTTACACCAAGTAATTTGGCCTTACAAGTTGAACTCAAAAGACTCGAGGTGGAGCTGGAAACTCTCAAACAACGAGGTTTGGCTCAAGGTAGTAATACTTCAACATTCAGTGTAGACAAATGTCTCAACAGTGTTCCTAAATTTAATGAGGAAGAACTAGACAAATTCTTCTCTCTTTTTGAGAAAATTGCCCGACTTAACAAGTGGCCTGTTTCTCAATGGTCTCAACTTATTTATAGATCTTTCACTGGTAAAGCATTAGATGTGTTTTCTGCCCTCTCTGAGGATCAATGTCTAGACTATGCCCTTCTTAAGTCCGCGGTTTTGAGTGCTTATAAACTTGTTCCTGAAGCCTATCGGCAACAGTTCCGTAACTGCCGGAAGACTGACAAACAAACATTTGTGGAGTTCTTCAGGCAGAAACAGGTCCTTTGTCGGAGGTGGATTGAAAGTGAGTCTGCCCATGTAGAACATGACAAGCTTGTTGAACTAATCCTGCTAGAGGAGGTTAGAAAGTGTATCCAAGGCGACATTCGAGCTCACTTGGATCAGAGAGGTATCTGTACCCTGGCTGATGCTGGTCCAGTGGCTGACCATTATTCCTTAACTAATAGAAATGTAAATTCCAGGTCTTATGCTCCCATGTCCCAGTCCTTCACTTCCTTCAAGCGGCCCACACCAACATCTACATAGGGGTCCCTGCCTCTTGTCATACCGACTCGACCCTCAGTTTCTGCATCATCTACCCCGGGTGAGCCTATGGTCCATGGGACAGGTGGATCCACTCCTACTGGTGAGAGAAACTCTAGTTGCAGGTACTGTAAGAAGCCAGGACATGTCATCAGCGACTGTCTCAAGTCAAAGAAAAGAAATTCCTCTCACCAAGGATCCCCCGCTCTTTTGGTCAGGGTGGCCGAGCAATCGGAGAAATTATTGGAGCCCTGTGTCACTGCCCTCAGTCAGACTGTTGCCCTGGATGCTTCCCCCTCTTCTGTGATATCAACCTTTGAACCATTTTGTTCTCCTGGTTCCTTAGCTTTGGATCAATTCAGTCAACCCATTTCTGTTAAACTCTTGAGAGACACAGGCTCAGCCTTATCTCTTGTTACTAAAGAAGCTGCTCCATTCCTGGATTCATGCTATACTGGTAGCTGGGTGCTTGTGAACGGTTTGACCGGTGGGTCGCGTATTCCCCTTTGTCAAGTGTACCTGCGGTCATCCATAACGTCAGGCTATGTCACGTTAGGAGTAGTAGATAGCTTACCTGTAGAAGGGGTCTCTCTATTGATAGGAAATTACCTCGTTGGCGACATGATGTTCCCTAATGTTGTGATCTCATCTTGTCCCACTGCCGAGAATAATACTGTGCAGTTAGAAGTAGACTTTCCAGGGTTGTTCCCTGCGTGTGCTGTGACCCGTAGCATGAGCCACAGTACAGAGGTAGAAGAGACTAGTGAAGTTGATGAAGTTTCCCTCCAGGACTGTGAGAAGTCCGAGGATAATCTTATCCAGCCGGACCATACTGATCTTGGTCTCAGTGAATTTTTTGAGGATTCCCCACAACCAGATAACCTCCAGAGTAGTTCTGATGGAGATAGGAACCCAGATGTCACTAGTTTTGGTTCCTCTCCCATCACTAGGAGTAAGTTTATTGAGCTACAAGCAGGGGATCCTGAGCTAGTAGGTTTTCTCAATAGGTCAGTTACTGAGACAGAAGCTGAGCAAGAATCAAATTGCTACTACACTAGGTCTGTTGTATTAATGCGGAAGTTCCGTCCCTCTAATTCTCCTGCCAATCACCCTTGGTTAGTTCATCATCAAGTTGTTATTCCCAAACCTTTGCGGCAGGACATACTTAGTATCGCTCATGATGGGGTGGGTGGTCATTTAGGAGTTAGGAAGACTTATGCAAAAATTTTATCCCAGTTCTTTTGGCCTAGGATGAAGAAAGACGTCAGCTCTTACTGTCGCACTTGCAATGATTGTCAGGTGGCGGGGAAACCGAACCCCAGTATTAAACCATTCCCTCTGCAGCCTATCCCAGTCATTGAAGAGCCCTTTAGTAAGGTGGTCATAGATTGTGTCGGTCCCTTACCTAAGACCCCTCGTGGTCATCAGTTCTTGCTAACCATTATTGATTGTGCAACCCGTTATCCTGAAGCCATTCCCTTGCGCCGCATCACAGCGAAGAATGTTATCAAAGCCTTAACCCACTTCTTCACTCAAGTAGGCCTTCCTACAGTGGTGCAGTCAGATCAGGGTTCCAATTTTACTTCCCGGTTGTTTAATCAGGTAATGCAAACCCTGGGAGTCCGGCAGTTGAGGTCTTCGGCCTATCACCCTCAGTCACAGGGGGTGGTAGAGAGATTTCACCAGACACTAAAACTCATGTTGCGCACCTTCTGTCTGGAGACTGGGAAGGATTGGGACGAGGGAGTTGACCTGCTTTTGTTTGCTGTTCGGGACAGTAAACAAGAGTCGCTAGGATTCTCGCCCTTCCAGCTCGTCTATGGACATGAGGCGCGAGGGCCTCTTAAGGTGTTAAAAGAGTGTTGGTTGAGTGATCAGAGCGCGACGCCCTTAGCTTCATATGTGGTCCAATTCAAGGAGAAGTTGCATCTGGCTGTAGAACTTGCCCAGTCCAACTTAAGGTGTGCTCAGGTGAAAATGAAACTGCATTTTGATAAGGCCCATCAGGCAAAACCTAAAGAATTCCAAGTGGGGGAGCAGGTGTTGGCCTTCCTGCCCTTACATGATCACCCTTTTAAATCCAAATACAGTGGTCCATATGAAGTACTAGAAAAACAGGGGTCCGTGAATTATGTGATTAGCACCCCTGAACGGCGTAAGAAAAAACGCCTTATCCATGTCAATCTTTTAAAGTCATATCATGTTCGTAACGAAACCCTGGGAAAAGCAGTTGCTTGTGTTGATCAATCCTTGCCAAATTGTATCATTGTGCCAGAGTGTAAGGATGATAAAGATCAGTGTTTTTCTGAAATAATGAATGGGTCTAGTGTAAAAGTTGAAAACTCGACTATCTTGGAGGACCCCAGTGCTAAGTTGTGCCATCTCTCTAGTGACCAAGCCAATAATATAAAGTCTCTATTACAGGAGTATCTTATTATAGTTGGTGATTACCCACTCTCTTGTTCAGTGTTGGAGCATGACGTTGAGACTAGGGGAGCCAAGCCAATCCGACAGCGTCCCTACCGTCTTAATGCATTCAAGCGGGAGTGTGTGCGAGCCGAGGTACAGCGTCTTCAAGAGCTAGGCCTCGTCGAACCCAGCATCAGTCCATGGGCATCCCCTGTTGTTCTAGTTCCAAAGCCAAATGGGTCAATGCGGCTGTGTGTGGATTATCGCAAGGTGAATGCTGTCACTGAACCCGATGGTTATCCCTTGCCACGCATCGACGACGTGATCGACGATCTTGGACAGGCAAGGTACGTGACCAAGTTTGATCTCCACCAGGGCTACTACCAGATAAGACTGACTGAACGCTCCAGGGCAATCTCTGCTTTTGTCACTCCTGAGGGGTTGTACCAATTCACAGTCCTTCCGTTTGGTATGCGGAACGCCCCTGCAACCTTTCAACGCCTCATGAATTTCATCACGTCTGGTCTGGAAGGTGTCCACTGTTACCTAGACGACCTCATCGTCTTCAGCAGTTCCTGGGAAGATCACATGAGTCGTCTACAAGCCTTCTTCTCCGTACTGGCTGCAAGCAAGCTGACGGTGAACCTCGTCAAAACTGAGTTCGCCCATGCCCACGTCACTTTCTTGGGGCATGTGGTCGGACAAGGGGAAGTCCAGCCTATAGCAGCCAAAATTGAGGCAATTCAACAGTATCCAGTGCCAGGCGATAAGAAGAGTGTGATGAGGTTGCTGGGTATGGCGGGGTACTACCGCCGTTTTTGTCCAAACTTCTCCTCCGTTGCCTCTCCCATGACTGACCTGTTGAGTGGCAAGAAAACCTTCAAGTAGACTACGGCTAGCCAGGAATCTTTTGAGAATCTTAAATCCCTGCTGGTAAATGCTCCTGTACTACTTGCACCTGACCTCCAGAAACAGTTCACTCTCCATGTCGACGCCAGTGAAATTGGCGCCGGTGCTGTGCTTCTGCAAGAGGGTGAGAGTGATCAAGTGCTTCATCCGCTGTGCTATTTTTCTAGAAAATTTAACAAATATCAAAGAAACTATGCCAGCATTGAAAAGGAGGCTTTATCACTGATCATGGCACTAGAAAACTTCAAAGTATATATTGGCAGCACTGCTTATCCCATTCAAGTGTTCACTGATCATAACCCACTTACTTTTGTTGACAAGATGAAACATACCAACCAAAGACTTTTGAGGTGGGCTCTATCACTTCAGCCCTATAACTTGAACATTTCCCATATCCGCGGAAAAGAGAACGTGTTGGCTGATGCACTTTCTCGAGTCTGATTATTTATTAACTATGTCTATATGCAAATTATTTTTTTGTTATATTGTCATTGAGTACCTTGTGTTTATATTATGAATTATTTTGCTTCATATTGATTTAAACCGATTGTGTTAGTTATTACTTTCACTGTGTTGCTGTATATCCATTTTTCGCTTCCAGTTAGTTGTAAGCTCACTTTTTTGGGGGAGGTGTCACGTGCCTGAGCGCTCGGGAACTCGCATAGCGTGAGGCATATGTTCACGCCTGCATTTCATACAAGCTATTAATAAATTGTTAATTGTACTTATTATATTATTATTGTTCTTAGTTACTGAGGTTAATTGTATATTTATGTATGTTATTAATATGCATCATTGTCTTACTCTGTTAAGTCAACTCAAGAGTAATATTAATTAATTATATAAAATATCCAGCAAATGTCCTGAATCACGTGATATGAGACGCTCTCCTCCCCGCGTGGGCACGCTTCCCCAGTAGCGAAAAACCGTGGCATAGGTTAGACGTGTCCATTCGTTCTCTAGCCTTGACCCTTGTCTAGTGCTTTATCCAGTCTTCTGCAATGCCCTAGGGGTATCAGGTATTAGTGACACGTTTAGTTAGGCCTAGGAAGGGATCCTGGTGGTAAGGTATCTCCTGTTTGGTAGGGATAATCATTTTGTAGTGATTGTTGTGTATATATATTTCGTATGTCTTGTGTAATATAGTAATGTTAAGTAATATTTGTTTGGTCTAACTCCTTACAGCATATTTTCGCCCTTCCGGCATCACTCTTATTTTATTATACACTTACTTATTCCCTTAAATTCATGTTTGCTAGTCATTACTCCCTTTAGAACATAAATTGAATTAATTAATTATCTTCCCTTTTGTGATTCACTTATTTCAACTGTTCTTACTTTTTCAAGTACATTTAGTTGAGTAGGTTTTTGGTGAGGATAATTATTGCCGTGTTCCCTATTTGTACGTTTATTTGTTAATAACTTGGGGTAGGATTCACTCCCCAAGTATAAAGGGTAGTGGGATCGCGACAGTCAGGAACCCCTTCAGTGAAATAAATCGGGTGTGTGAGGCACGGGCACCCATTCAGCACCATGACCCATAGTGCTAGGGCCGGGCTCGAATTCAGTGCCATGAATCGGGGTGTGAGGGCCGGGCACCCCATCAGCACAATGACCCGGGGTGTGATGGCCGGGAACCGCTTCAACCCCATGCCCCGGGGTGTGAGGGCCGGGCATCCCTTTAGTGACATAACCCGGGGTGTGAGGACCGGGCACCCTTTCAGTGCCATGAGCCGGGGTGTGAGTGCCGGGCACCCCTTCAGTGCCATGAGCCGGGGTGTGAGTGCCGGGCACCCCTTTAGTGCCATGAAACGGGGTGTGAGGGCCGGGCACCCCTCCGACACCATGACCCGGGGTTTGGGGGCCGGATACCCTTTCAGTGCCATGAATCGGGGTGTGAAAGCCAGGCACACCTTCAGCACCATGACCCGGGGTGTGAGGGACAGGCACCCCTTCAGTGCCATGACCCGGGGTGTGAGGGCCGGGAAACCCTTCAGTGACATGACCTGGGGTGTGAAGGCCAAGCACCCCTTCAGTGACATGACCCGGGGTGTGAGGGCCGGGAACCGCTTCAACCCCATGACCCGTGGTGTGAGGGCCGGGCACCCCTTAAGGTCCATGACCCGGAATGTGAGGGGCGTTCACCCCTTCAGTTCCATGACCCGGGGTGGAGGCGGGGCACCACTTCACATGACACGGGGTGTGAGGGCTGGGCACCCTTCCAGCACTATGACCCGGAGTGTGAGGGCCGGGCTCGGATTTCAGTGCTATGAATCATGTGATGGCTGGCACCCCTCCAGCACTCATGACCAAAAGTGAGGGCTGCACCCTATCAGCACTATGACCTGGGTGTGAGGGCTGCAGCCCTCAGTACCATGACTCTGCAGGGCGGCACCCTTAAGTGACATAACCGTGTGAGGGCTTGGCACCCCTCCAGCACCATAACCCGGGGTATGAGGGCCGGGCACCCCTTCAGTGCTATGACCCGGGGTGTGTGGGCCGGGAACTGCTTCAACCCTATGAACTGGGTTGTGAGGGCTGGGCACCCTTAGTGACATGACCCGTGAGGCTGGGCACCTCCACACCATGACCTAGGCGCAGCCTGATAATTCTTTCAGTGCTGCTGAATCAGTGGTGCCAAAGCACACCTTCAGCAACACGACCTGGGTGTGAGGTGATGAAATTCTGTGCTATGACCTGGGGTGTGAGGGCTGGGAAACCCTTCAGACATGACCTGGGTGTGTAAGGCTAAGCACCTCTTCACTTGACATGACCCGGGGTGTGTGAGAGGGTTGCAAACCCGCCTAACCCCTGCTAATCTGTGTGAGGGTTTGCACCCTTTAAGGTGTCCATAGACCCTGAATGAGGGGCTCACTCCCCTTTTTCAGCTCCCATGACCTGGGTGGAGGCTGGCACCCCATCAGTGTCATTGAACCCAGTGAGGGGCCAGGCACCTCAGTGCCATGAAAGGGGTGTGGGGGCAGGGCACCCATACAGTGTTATGAACCGGGGTGTGAGGGCCGGGCACCTCTTCACATGACCCGGGGTTGTGTGAGGCCTGGCACTTTTACGCTGACCTGCAGCCGGGGCTTTGGCACCCTCCAGCACTATGACTCGGTGTGTTAGGGCTGGGCACCTCCAGAACCATGACCTGGGTGTGAGGGCCGGGAACCCCTTCAGTGCCATGACCCTGGGTGTGAGGGCCGGGCACCCCTTCAGTGACATGACACGGGGTTTGAGGGCCGGACACCCTTTCAGTGACATGACCCGGGGTGTGAGGTTAGGGCACACCTCCAGCACCATGACCCGGGGTGTGAGGTTTGGGCACACCTTCAGTGCCATGACCCGGGTTGTGAGGGCCGGGCACCCCTTCAGCACCATAATCCAGGTTGTAAGGGCCGGGCTCGATTTCAGTGCCAAGAATCGGGGTGTGAGGGCCGGGCACCCCATCAGCACCATAACCCGGGGTGTGAGGGTCGGAAACCGCTGCAACCCCATGTCCCGGGGTGTGAGGGCCGGGCACCCCTTTAGTGACATGACCCGGGTTGTGAGAGACGGGAACCCCTCAGACACCATGACCCGGGGTTTGAGGGCCGGGACCCTTTCAGTGCCATGAATCGGGGTGTGAAGCCGGGCATCCCTTCAACACCATGACCCGGGGTGTGAGGGCCAGGCACCCCTGCAGTGCCATGACCCGGGGTGTGAGGGACGGGCACCCCTCCAGCACCATGACCCGGGGTGTGAGGTCCGGGAACCGCTTCAAACCCATGACCCGGGGTGTTAGGGCCGGGCACCCCTCCAGAACCATGGCCCGGGGTGTGAGGGCCGGGAACCCCTTCAGTGCCATGACCCTGGGTGTGAGGGCCGGGCACCCCTTCAGTGACATGACACGGGGTTTGAGGGCCGGACACCCTTTCAGTGACATGACCCGGGGTGTGAGGTTAGGGCACACCTCCAGCACCATGACCCGGGGTGTGAGGTTCGGGCACACCTTCAGTGCCATGACCCGGGTTGTGAGGGCCGGGCACCCCTTCAGCACCATGATCCAGGTTGTAAGGGCCGGGCTCGATTTCAGTGCCAAGAATCGGGGTGTGAGGGCCGGGCACCCCATCAGCACCATAACCCGGGGTGTGAGGGCCGGAAACCGCTGCAACCCCATGTCCCGGGGTGTGAGGGCCGGGCACCCCTTTAGTGACATGACCCGGGTTGTGAGGGACGGGAACCCCTCAGACACCATGACCCGGGGTTTGAGGGCCGGGACCCTTTCAGTGCCATGAATCGGGGTGTGAAGCCGGGCATCCCTTCAACACCATGACCCGGGGTGTGGGGGCCAGGCACCCTTGCAGTGCCATGACCCGGGGTGTGAGGTCCGGGAACCGCTTCAACCCCATGATCCGTGGTGTGAGGGCTGGGCACCCCTTTAGGTCCATGACCGGGGGTGTGAGGGCCGTGCATCCTTTAAGTGCCATGACCCGGGGTGTGAGGGCCGGGGACCCTTTCAGTGCCATGAATCGGGGTGTGAAACCCGGGCACCCCTTCAGCACCATGACCCTGGGTGTGAGGGCCAGGCACCCCTTCAGTGCCGTGACCCGGGGTGTGAGGGCCGGGCACCCCTTTAGGTCCATGACCCGGGGTGTGAGGGCCGTGCACCCTTTCAGTGCCATGAACCGGGGTGTGAGGGCCGTGCACCCCTTCAGTGTCATGAAACGGGGTGTGAGGGCCGGGCACCCTTTCAGTGAGATGAAACGGGGTGTGAAGGCCGGGCACCCCTACAGTGCTGTGAACCGGGGTGTGAGGGCCGGGCACCCCTTCAGTGCCATGAATAGGGGTGTGAGGGCCGGGCACCCGTTCAGTGACATGACCCGGGGCGTCAGGGCCGGGCAATCCTTTAGGTCCATGACCCGGGGTGTGAGGGCCCTGCACCCCTTTAGTGACATGACCCGGGGTGTGAGGGCCGGGAACCCCTTTAGTACATGGACCTGGGCAGAGGGCCGGGCACCCTCCACCATGACTTTATGTAGGGCTGGACGGGCCCCCAGGCGCCATGAACCGGGGTGTGAGGTCGGGGCACCCCTCCAGCATTCATGACCTGGGGTGTGGAGGCCGGGAACCGCTTTCAACCCCATGACCCGTGAGGTGGCTGGCACCCTTAGGGTCCATGACTGGTGGTGTGAGGGGGGTTGCACCCTTTCTCTGAAGTGCCAAGTGACCTGGGGTGTGAGGGCTGGCACCCCTCAGTGTCGCGAAACTGTGGTGGTAAAGTGCTGCACCCTTCAGTGCTGGTGAACCTGGGGTGTGAGACTGGTGAACCTGCCTAACCCCATGACCCAGGGTGTGAGGTCCAGGCATCCCTTTAGGCCCATGACCCGGGGTGTGAGGGCCGTGATCACCTTCAGTGCCTTGACCCGGGGTGTGAGGGCCGTGATCCCCTTCAGTGCCATGACCCGGGGTGTGAGGGCCATACACCTCTTCAGTGACATGACCCGGGACGTCAGGGTCGGGCAACCCTTCAGTGCAAAGAGCCGGGATGTGAGGGCCGGGCACCCCTTTAGTGCCATGAAACGGGGTATGAGGGCCGGGCACCCCTACAGAGCTATGAACCAGAGTGGGAGGGCGGGGCACCCCTTCACATGACACGGGGTGTGAGGGCCGGGCCCCTTTTCAGTGCCATGACCCGGGGTATGAGGGCCGGGCACGCCTTCAGAGCTATGACCCGGAGTGTGAGGGCCGGGCATTTTTTCAGTGATATGACCCGGGGTGTGAGGGCCGGGCACCCCTTCAATCATTTGACCCGGGGGGTGAGGCCGGGCACTCGTTTAGCTCTATGACCCGGGGTGTGAAGGCCGGGCACCCTTCCAGCACCATGACCTGGAGTGTGAGGGCCGGGCACCCCTTCAGTGCCATGAACAGGGGTGTGAGGGCCGGGCACCGCTTTAGTGACATGACCCGGGGTGTGAGGGCCGGGCACCCCTTCAGGACCATGACCCAGGGTGTGAGGACCGGGCACCCCTTCAATGTCGTGAACCGGGGGGTGACGGCCGGGCACCCCTTCAGTGCCATGAACAGGGGTGTGAGGGCCGGGCACCCCTTTAGTGACTTGACCCGGGGTGTGAGGGCCGGGCACCCCTTCAGGACCATGACCCAGGGTGTGAGGACCGGGCACCCCTTCAGTGTGGTGAACCGGGGTGTGACGGCCGGGCACCCCTTCAGTGCCATGAACAGGGGTGTGAAGACCGGGCACCCCTTCAGTGCCATGACCCTGGGTGTGAGGGCCGGTTTCCCTTCAGTGCCATGAATCGGTGTGTGATGGCCGGGCACCCCTTCAGTGCCATGACCCGGGGTGTGAGGGCCGGGCACCCCTTCAGTGACATGACCCGGGGTGTGAGGGCCGGGCACCCCTCCAGCACCATGACCCGGGGTGTGAGGGCCGGGAACCATTTCAACCCCATGACCCGTGGTGTCAGGGCCAGGCACCCCTTTAGGTCCATGACCCGGGGTGTGAGGGCTGTGCACCCTTTTAGTGCCACGACCCGGGGTGTGAGGGCCGGGCACCCCTTCAGTGTCATGAAACGGGGTGTGAGGGTCCGGCTCCCATTCCGTATGATGAAACGGGGTGTGAAGGCAGGGCACCCCTACAGTGCTGCGAACCGGGGTGTGAGGGCCAGTCACCCCTTCACATGACCCGGGGTGTGAGGGTCGGGCACCCCTTCAGTGCCATGAATCGGGGTGTGAGGGTCGGGCACCCCCTTCAGCACCATGACCCGGGGTGTCAAGGCCGGGCTCGATTTCAGTGCCATGAATCGCGGTGTGAAGGCCGGGCACCCCTACAGTGTTGTGAACCGGGGTGTGAGGGCCGGGCACCCCTTCAGTGCCATGAATAGGGGTGTGAGGGCCGGGCACCCCTTTAGGTGCATGACCCGGGGTGTGAGTGCCATGCACCCCTTTAGGTCCAATACCCGGTGTGTGAGGGCCGTGAACCCCTTCAGTGACATGAAACGGGGTGTGAGGCCCGGGCTTCCCGACAGAGCTATGAACCGGGGTGTGAGGGCCGGGCACCTATTCAGTGCCATGACCCGGGGTGTGAGGGCCGTGAACCCCTTCAGTGACATGACCCGTGTGAGGGTCGTGAACCCCTCTCAGTGACACATGATCCGGTGTGTGAGGGCCGTGAACCCCTTAATTGCCGTGAAACGGGGTGTGAGGCCCGGGCACCCCGACAGAGCTATGAACCGGGGTATGAGGGCCGGGCACCTATTCAGTGCCATGACCCGGGGTGTAAGGGCCGGGCACCCTTTCAGTGCCATGAATCGGGGTGTGATGGCCGGGCACCCCATCAGCTCCATGACCCGTGGTGTGAGGACCGGGAACAGCTTCAACCCCATGACCCCTGGTGTGATGGCCGGGCACCCATTCAGTGACATGACCCGGTGTGTGAAGGCCGGGCACCCCTCCAGCACCATGACCCGGAGTGTGAGGTCCGGGCACCCCTTCATTGTCATGAACTGGGGTGTGACGGCCGGGCACCCTTTCAGTGCTAAAAACCGGGGTGTGAGGGCCAAGCACCCCTTCACATGATCCGGGGTGTAAGGGCCGGGCACCCAATTACCACCATGACCCGGGGTGTGAGGGCGGGGAACCCCTTCAATGACATGACCTGGGGTGTGAGGGCCGGGCACCCCTCCAGCACCGTGACCCCGGGTGTGAGGGCCGGGAACCGCTTCAACCCCATGACCCGTGGGGTGAGGGCCGGCCAACCCTTTAGGTCCATGACCCGGGGTGTGAGGGCCGTGCACCCCTTCAGTGCCATGTCCCGGGTTGTGAGGGCCGGGCACCCCTTCAGTGTCACGAACCGGGGTGTGAGGGCCGGGCACTCTTTCAGTGCGATGAAACGGGGTGTGAGGGCCGGGCACCCCTATAGTGCTGCGAACCAGGGTGTGAGGGCCGGGCACCCCTTCACATGACCCGGGGTGTGAGGGTCGGGCCCCCCTTCAGAGAAATGAATCGGGGTGTGAGGGCCGGGCACCCCTTCAGCACCATGACCCAGAGCGTTAGGGCAGGGCTCGAATTCAGTGCCAAGAATCGGAGTGTGAGGGCAGGGCATCCCTTTAGTGACATGAGCCGGGGTGTGAGGGCCGGCACCCCTCCAGCACCATCACCCGGGGTGTGAGGGCCTGTCACTCCTTCAGTGCCATGACCCGGGGTGTGAGGGCTAGTCACCCCTTCAATGCCAAGAATCGGGGTGTGAGGGTCGGGCACCCCTCCAGTGACATGACTTGGGGTGTGAGGGCCGGGCACCCCTTCAGTGACATGACCCGGGGTGTGAGGGCCGGGCACCCCTCCAGCATCATGACCCGGGGTGTGAGGGCCGGGAACCGCTTCAACCCCATGACCCGTGGTGTGAGGGCCGGGCACCCCTTCAGTGACATGACCCGGGATGTTAGGGCTGAGCACCCATTCAGTGTCATGAACCGGGGTGTGAGGGCCGGGCATCCCTTCTGTGCCATGAAACGGGGTGTGAGGGCAGGGCACCTCGTCAGTGCCATGAAACAGGGTATGAGGGCCGGGCACCCCTACAGTGCTGCAAACAGGGGTGTGATGGCAGGGCACCCCTTCACATGACGCGGGGTGTGAGGGTGGAGCACCCCTTCAGTGCCATGAATCGGGGTGTGAGGGTCGGGCACCCCTTCACATAACACGGGGTGTGAGGGCCTGTCACTCCTTCAGTGCCATGACCCGGGGTGTGAGGGCCAGTCACCCCTTCAGTGCCATGACCCGGGGTGTGAGGGCCGGGCTCCCCTTCAGTGACAAGACTTGGGGTGTGAGGGACGGGCACCCTTTCAGTGACATGACCCAGGGTGTGAAGGCCGGGCACCCCTCCAGCACCATGACCCGGGGTGTGAGGGCCGGGAACCTCTTCAACCCCATGACCCGTGGTGTGAGGGCCGGGCACCCCTTTAGGTCCATGACCCGGGGTGTGAGGGCCGTGCACCCCTTCAGTGCCATGACCCGGGGTGTGAGGGCCGGGCACCTCTTCAGTGTCATGAACCGGGGTGTGAGGGCCGGGCACCCTTTCAGTGCGATGAAACGGGGTGTGAGGCCCGGGCTCCTCTACAGTGCTGCGAACCGGGGTGTGAGGGTCGGGCACCCCTTCACATGACTCGGGGTGTGAGGGTCGGGCACCCCTTCAGTGCCATGAATCGGGGTGTGAGGGTCTGGCACCCCTTCACATAACACGGGGTGTGAGGGCCGGGCACCTTTTCAGTGCCATGACCCGGGGTATGAGGGCCGGACTCGATTTCATTGCCATGAATCGGGGTGTGAGGGCCGGGCACCCCTCCAGCACCATGACCTGGGGTATGAGGGCCGGGCACCCCATCAGCACCATGACCCGGGGTGTGAGGGCCGTGCACCCCTTCAGTACCATGACCCGGGGTGTGAGGGCCAGGCACCCCTTCAGTGCCATGACCAGGAGTGCGACAGCTGGGCACCCCTTCATTGACATGACACAGGGTGTGAGGGCGGGGCACCCTTTCATTTACATGACCCGGGGTGTGAGGGCAGGCACTTCAGCATGACCCGAAGTGTGAGGGAGGGCACACCTTCAGTGCTATGACCCGGGGTGAGGGCCGGGCACCCCTTCAGCACCATGACCCAGGGTGTTAGGGCCGGGCTCGATTTCAGTGCCAAGAATCGGGGTGTGAGGGTCGGGCACCCCATCAGCATCATGACCCGGGGTGTGAGGGCCGGGAACCGCTTCAGCCCCATGATCCGGGGTGTGAGGGCTGGGCACCCCTTTAATGACATGACCCGGAGTGTGAGGGCCAGGCACCCCTTCACTGCCATGACCCGGGGTGTGAGGGCCGGGCACCCCTCCGACACCATGAACCGGGGTTTGAGGGCCGGGCACCCTTTCAGTGCCATGAATCGGGGTGTAAAAGCCAGGCACCCCTTCAGCACCATGACCCGGAGTGTGAGGGACAGGCACCCCTTCAGTGCCATGACCCGGGGTGTGAGGGTCGGGCACCCCTTCAGTGTCATAAACCGGAGCGTGAGGGCCGGGCACCCTTTCAGTGCCATGAAACGGGGTGTGAGGGCCGGGCACCCCTACAGTGGTGCAAACCGGGGTGTGAGGGCCGGGCACCCCTTCACATGACACGGGGTGTGAAGGTCAGGCACCCCTTCAGTGAAATGAATCGGGGTGTGAGGGCTGGGCACCCCTTCAGCACCATGACCCAGAGTGTTAGGGCCGGGCTCGATTTCAGTGCCAAGAATCAGGGTGTGAGGGTCGGGCACCCCTCCAGTGACATGACCTGGGGTGTGAGGGTCAGGCAACCATTCAGTGAAATGAATCGGGGTGTGAGGGCCGGGCACTCCTTCAGCACCATGACCCAGAGTGTTAGGGCCGGGCTCGATTTCAGTGCCAAGAATCGGAGTGTGAGGGCCGGGCACCCCATGAGCACCATGACCCGGGGTGTGATGGCCGGGAACAGCTTCAACCCCATGACCCGGGGTGTGAGTGCCGGGCACCCCTTAGCCACCATGACCCGGGGTGTGAGTGCCGGGCACCCTTTCAGTGCCATGAATCGGGGTGTGAAAGCCGTGCACCCCTTCAGCACCATGACCCGGGGTGTGAGGGCCAGGCACCCCTTCAGTGCCATGACCCGGGATGTGAGGGCCGGGCACCCCTTCAGTAACATGACCTGGGGTGTGAGGGCCGGGCACCCCTTCAGTGACATGACCCGGGGTGTGAGGGCCGGGCACCTTTCCAGCACCATGACCCGGGGTGTGAGGGCCGGGAACCGCTTCAACCCCATGTCCTGTGGTGTGAGGGCCGGGCACCCCTTCAGTGTCATGAACCGGAGTGTGAGGGCCGGGCACCCTTTCAGTGCCATGAAACGGGGTGTGAGGGCCGGGCACCCCTACAGTGCTGCAAATCCGGGTGTGAGGGCCGGGCACCCCTTCACATGACCCCGGGTGTGAGGGTCAGTGTCACGTGCCTGAGCGCTCGGGAACTCGCATAGCGTGAGGCATATGTTCACGCCTGCATTTCATACAAGCTATTAATAAATTGTTGATTGTACTTATTATATTATTTTTGTTCTTAGTTACTTAGGTTAATTGTATATTTATGTATGTTATTAATATGCATCATTGTCTTACTCTGTTAAGTCAACTCATGAGTAATATTAATTAATTATATGAAATATCCAGCAAATGTCATGGTGCTGAAGGGGTGCGCGGCCCTCATACCCCGGGTCATGTCACTGAAACGGTGCCCGTCTCTCACACCCCGGGTCATGTCACTGAAGGGGTGCCCAGCTCTCACACTCCAGGTCATGGCACTGAAGGTGTGCCTGGCCCTCACACCCCGGGTCATGGTGCTGAAGGGGTGCCCGGCCCTTACACTCTGGGTCATGTGAAAGGGTGCCCGGCCCTCACACCACGGTTCATAACACTGTAGGGGTGCCTTGCCCCCACACCCCGTTTCATGTCACTGAAGGGGTGCCCGGCCCTAAAACCCCGGTTCATGTCACTTATGGGGTGCGCGGCCCTCACACTCCGGGTCATGGTGCTGGAGGGGTGCCCAGCCTTGACACCCCAGGTCTTGTGAAAGGGTGCCCCACCCTCACACCCTTGTTCAAAGCAATGTTTGGGTGCCCGGCACTTACACCCCGTTTCATGGCACTTAAGGGTGCCCGGCCCTCACACCCCGGGTCATGGCATTGATGAGGTGCCCGGCCGTCACACCCCTGGCCATGGCACTGAAGCTTTGCCCGGCCCTCACACCCCTGGTCATGGCACTGAAGGGTTGCCTGGCCCTCACACCCCGGTTCATGGTGCTGCAGGGGTGCCCGGCCCTCACACCCCGGGCCATGGTGCTGGAGGGGTGTCAGGCCCTGACACATCCGGGTCATGACACTGAAGGGGTGCCCGGCCCTCACACCGCAGGCCATGGTGCTGGAGCGGTGCCCGGCCCTCACACCCCTGGTCATGTCACTGAAAGGGTGCCCGGCCCTCACACCCAGGGGCATGGTGCTGGAGGGGTGCTCGGCCATCACACCCCGGGTCATGTCACTGAACGGGTGCCCGGTCCTCACACCCTTGGTCATGTCACTGAAGGGGTGCCTAGCCCTCACAACCCGGGTCATGGCACTGAAGGGGAGCCCGGCCCTCTCATCCCGGGTCATGGTGCTGAAGGGGTGCCCGGCCCATACACCCCGGGTCATATCACTAAAGCGGTGCCCGGCCCTCACACCCCGGGTCATGTCACTGAAATGGTGACCAGCCCTCACACCCCGGGTCATGGCACTAATGAGGTGCCCGGCCCTCATACCCCGGGTCATGGTGCTGGAGGGGTGCCCGGCCTTCACACCCCGGGTCATGTCACTGAAAGGGTGCCCGGCCCTCACACCCCGGGTCATGGTGCTGGAGGGTGCCCGGCCTCCACACCCCGGAGTTATGTCACTGAAAGGGTGCAGCCCTCACACCCCGGGTCATGTCACTGAAAGGGTGCCCGGCCCTCACACCCAGGGTCATAGCACTGAAGGGGTGCCCGGCCTTCATACCCCGGGTCATGGTGCTGGAGGGGTGCCCGGCCCTCACACACACCCAGGTCATGTTGTTACTGAAAGGTGCCCGGCCCTCACCTCCTGGTCATGTCACTGAAGGGGTTGCCCGGCCCTCACACCCCGGGTCATGGCACTGAAGAGTTGCCTAGCCATCACACCCCGGGTCATGGTGCTAGAGGGGTGCCGGGCCTTCACACCCCAGGTCATGTCACTAAAGGGGTGCCAGGCCCTCACACCTCGGGTCATGTCACAGAAGGGGTGCCCGGCCCTCACACCCCGATTCGTGACACTGAAGGGGTGCCCGGCCCTCACACCCCGGGTCATGGCACTGAAGGGGTGACCGGCACTCACACCCCGGGTCATGGTGCTGAAGGGGTGCCCTGCCCCTCACACCCCGGGTCATGTCACTGAAAGGGTGCCCAGCCCTCACACCCCGGGTCATGTCACTGAAGCGGTGCCCAGCCCTCACACCCCGGATCATGGCACTGATGAGGTACCCGGCCCTCACACCCGTGGCCATGGCAGTGAAGCTTTGCCCGGCCCTCAAACCCCTGGTCATGTTCCTAAAGTGGTGCCCGGCCCTCATACCCCGGGTCATGGTGCTGGAGGGGTACCCGGCCTCCACACCCCCGGTCATGTCACTAAAAGGGTGCCCGGCCCTCACAACCCGGGTCATGGTGCTGGAGGGGTGCCCGGCCCTCACACCCCGGTTCATGTCACTGAAAGGGTGCTCGGCCCTCACACCCCGGGTCATGTCACTGAAGGGATGCCCGGCCCTCACCCCGGGTCATGGCACTGAAGAGGTGCCTGGCCCTCACACCCTACGTCATGGTGCTGGAGGGGTGCACGGCCTTCACACCCCAGGTCATGTCACTAAAGGGGTGCCCGGCCCTCACACCCCGGGTCATCTCACTGAACGGGTGCACGGCCATGACACCCCGGGTCATGGACCTAAAGGGGTGCCCGGCCCTCAAACCCCGGGTCATGGGGTTGAAGCGGTTCCCGGCCCTCACACCCAGCGTCATGGTGCTGATGGGGTGCCCGCCCCTCACACCCTGATTCTTGGCACTGAAATCGAGCCCGGCCCTAACACCCTGGGTCATGGTGCTGAAGGGATGCCCAGCCCTAACACCCCGATTCATTTTACTGAAGGGGTGCCCGACCCTCACACCCCAGGTCATGTGAAGGGGTACCCGGCCCTCACACCCCGGTTCGCGGCACTGTAGGGGTGCCCGGCCTTCACACCCCGGGTCATGGCTTGAAGGGGTGTCCCGGCCCTCACCCCGGGTCATGGTGCTGGAGGGGTGTCCGGCCGTCACACCCCGGGTTATGTCACTAAAGGGGTGCACGACCCTCACACCCCGGGTCATGTCACTGAAGGGGTGCACGGCCATGACATCCCGGGTCATGATGCTGAAGGGGTGCCCGGCCCTCACACCCCGGGTCATGTCACTGAAAGGGTGCCCGGCTCTCACACCCCGGGTCTTGTCACTGAAGGGGTGCCCAGCTCTCACACTCCAGGTCATGGCACTGAAGGGGTGCTCGGCCCTCACACCCCGGTTCAAAACACTGTAGGGGTGCCCTGCCCCCACACCCCGTTTCATGTCACTGAAGGGGTGCCCGGCCCTAAAACCCCGGTTCATGTCACTTATGGGGTGCCCGGCCCTCAAACTCCGGGTCATGGTGCTGAAGGGGTGCCCAGCCCTGACACCCCGGGTCTTGTGAAGGGGTGCCCCACCCTCACACCCTGGTTCAAAGCAATGTATTGGTGCCCGGCACTCACACCCCGTTTCATGGCACTTAAGGGGTGCCCGGCCCTCACACCCCGGGTCATGGCACTGATGAGGTGCCCGGCCCTCACACCCCTGGCCATGGCACTGAAGCTTTGCCCGGCCCTCACACCCCTGGTCATGTACCTAAAGTGTTGCCCGGCCCTCACACACCGATTCATGGCACTGCAAGGATGCCCGGCCCTCACACCCCGGGCCATGGTGCTGGAGGGGTGTCAGGCCCTGACACCCCCGGGTCATGACACTGAAGGGGTTCCCGGACCTCACTCCCCAGGCCATTGTGCTTGAGGGGTGCCCGGCCCTCACACCCCGGGTAATGTCACAGAAAGGATGCCCGGCCCTCACACCCCGGGCCATGGAGCTGAAGGGGTGCCCGGACATCACACCCTAATTCATGGCACTGAACGGGTGCCCGGTCCTCACACCCTTGGTCATGTCTCTGAAGGTGTGCTCAGCCCTCACACCCCGGGTCATGTCACTGAAACGGTGCCCGGCCCACACACCCCGGGTCATGGCACTGAAGGGGTGCCTGGCCCTCACACCCCGGGTCATGGTGCTGAAGCGGTGCCCGGCTCTCACACCCCGGTTCGCAGCACTGTAGGGGTGCCCTGCCCCCACACCCCGTTTCATGTCACTGAAGGGGTGCCCGGCCATAAAACCCCGGTTCATATCACTTATGGGGTGCCCGGCCCTCACACTCCGGGTCATGGTGCTGGAGGGGTGCCGAGCCCAGACACTCTGGGTCATGTGAAGGGGTGCCCGACCCTCACACCCTGGTTCAAAGCACTGTATGGGTGCCCGGCACTCACACCCCGTTTCATGGCACTTAAGGGGTGCCCGGCCCTCACACCCCGGGTCATGACACTCATGAGGTGCCCGGCCCTCACACCCCTGGCCATGGCACTGGAGCTTTGTCCGGCCCTCACACCCCTGGTCATGTACCTAAAGTGGTGCACCCGCCCTCACACCCCGATTCATGGCACTGCAAGGGTGCCCGGCCCTCACACCCCGGGTCATGGTACTGGAGGGGTGCCCGGCCCTCACCTCCCGGGTCATGTCACTGAAATGGTGCCCGGCCCTCACACCACGGGTCATGTCACTGAAGGGGTGCCCGGCCCTCAAACCCCGGGCCATGGCACTGAAGGGGTGCCTGGCCCTCACACCCCAGGCCATTGTGCTGGAGGGGTGCCCGGCCCTCACACCCGGGGTAATGTCACTGAAAGGGTGCCCGGCCCTCACAACCCGGGCCATGGTGCTGGAGGGGTGCACGGCCCTCACATACCGGGTCATGGAGCTGAAGGGGTGCCCGGATATCACACCCCAATCCATGGCACTGAACGGGTGCCCGGTCCTCACACCCTTGGTCATGTCTCTGAAGGTGTGCCCAGCCCTCACACCCCAGGTCATGTCACTGAAATGGTGCCCGGCCCACACACCCCGGGTCATGGCACTGAAGGGGTGCCTAGCCCTCACACCCCGTGTCATGGTGCTGAAGCGGTGCCCGGCCCTCACAGCCCGGGTCATGGTGCTGATGGGGTGCCCGGCCCTCACACCCCGGGTCATGTCACTCAAGGGGTGCCCGGCCGTCACACCCCGGCTCATGTCACTGAAGGGGTGTCCGGCCCTCAAACCCCGGGCCATGGTACTGTATTGGTGCCCGGCCCTCACACCCCGGGTCATGGTGC
>NW_024740346.1:0-11702 GCF_018991925.1 Homarus americanus | reverse complement strand
CCTAATTTCCTAACTCTTATATTCTTATTTATTTCTTTTCTTACTCATGTCTATCTTTTATATTAAATTTTTATGCTGTATATATTTAGTAATTTTCTTATGCTGTGTCTTTATTTCCACGGTGGAAACATATCTCTTATATTTCTCTGCTTATATTTTCCAAGTCAATATTCTTGTCTTTACCTCATTTCTTTTTATATGTAATATTATATTTTCTGAATTTCAATGTCCTTACCTTGGTGAAGTAAACTCTGTTTTTACTTATATTCTAATACATGGATTAGTCTGGGGAACCATGTCTTTCTTATTACAACACTGATTAAATTATACTTTCAACGGTAGCCTGCCACCACCCAGACTTTTAATAGAATAACTTGTTTTAGTGCATTGTTAGGTAGTGTGGTAGAGAGTTTCTAGGCCCGTGAGTACAAGTATTATTTTCTGAGAACCAATGTTTAGAAGGAATAGAGTGATGATACGCGTAGTTTACTAATTTAATATTTATTAACACAAGGAGTGTGTATGTATATTCTGTATGCTGTATTTATATTATGCTATGTATATTATGTATGTGCTCCATTTATGTATTATTTATTTAGCCTAGCTAGTAGCGTGTGGCAATGTATTTATCAATGTCCCACATGCTTAATTAATGTGCCTGGCGACGTATGGAAGCTGCTAATGTATCACTTGCCATACATCGTCTATAGAGCAGTTGACCAGTGGACAGGTTGAAGAGCGCTACTCTCCTTGTGTTCATATCTCTTATCCAGTAAATCGAACCTACAAAATCTATACAGGTGTTTGTGTTCGCTCCTATATATTGAACTTATTACCCAGAACACGAACATGGCGCAGTGAACCGGTTTTACTGGATAATTACGAGTGACAGTGCAAAGTTTGTGGAAAGCCGGCTTATGGACCCCTTGCCCTGTGTCAACCGCCGCCCGCCACCCCTCCTCGAAGAATTTAGCAACTTTGAGCAGTATCAGTGACAGTGATTTTCTGTGAAGTGTTTAGTGCATTGTGTGTTTCGTGCCATTCATGTGTGACCTTGTTCTAAAGGATTCCCAAGGTACACGGCATGTTCTGGGCATTTGTAAGGAGTAGACTTCAGTACACATCCCCTCGCGAAGCCTGGAGGGTAACTGCCGCTAGTCATCGTCTCCACCCCCCCCCTCACAGTGTCGTCTCCACCCCCCTCACAGCTCGAGGCGGGACGCTCTCGCCCGCCTGGCACACACACATACATGTACTAACACACTGACATCGGCGATTGCCTTATATATATTTTATATATATAATCTACTTATCTGTGTATTTAATTAATTTTTTGTCTGAGATCTTGTTGATACGACGGGCTGACCGGTCAACACTGATTTAGACACAGTACACAGATAAAGTAGTTATGTCTCGTGCCTTACGTAGCCGTGGAGCCAGCGCCCGGATGAGTCAGTCGGATGATAGCTCCGCAGAGATGGATGACCAGGCTGACCATGACGCTCCAGCTCCCACAACATCGCGCAGCCCTTCACCTCGATATTCAGCGTTGTCTCCAGAGATAATTGCTTTAATGAAGTTTATGAGAGATGAAAGGCATGAGGATGAAGCTAGCAGACGTGTGGCGGATGAACACAGACGGCAAGCAGAGGCAGAACGAGACCACCAACGGAGAGTGGAAGACAGTGCACGGTTTGAAGCTTTGATATCTCGCCTCACTGTTAACCAAGCCCCTGGCTCTAACACTGCCTCGGTACTGAATGGTTCAGATACCTCATCAATGCTCTCTTCACGCCCACCAGCCCCACCTAAAGCAGCTGCTCAAACACCGCCCATCTTGAAGCCTGATGTGAATTTCCAGACTTTTCGTGAATGGCGGCGACGGTGGACTGATTATGCTACAATGGTGGATCTCCAGAGTTTGTCACAGCCTAAACAACTCATCCAGCTGCGTATGTGCCTGTCCTTGGAAATTCAGTGTGTCTTAGAACATACGCTGCAGGTACCTCCGACCTCTTCGCTGTCTGTAGAGGAGGTACTGGACATTCTACAACGGCACATCAAAGGACAGCAGAATGAAGCTCTGCGCAGGAGGGAATTGTTTAGCTGCAGACAGATGGAGGGTGAGACTTTTGACGCCTTTTATGTACGTCTTAAGAGAGCCTCGGAAGAGGTAGATATATGTCTAGGCCACCACCAGCAGTGCGAGGAGACCCAGTTGAAGCAGGTGATCCTGATGGGTGTCAAGGACGAGGAACTTGTCCAACGCCTCACCTCCCTCGACTCTTCCTCTTCTCTCAAGGATGTGTTGACGATATGTCGCTCCTATGAGGCTGCCAGGTGTGCCACCTCTGCCATCCGAGCTCCCCCTACAGCTGTATGCGCTGTGTCCCGGTACAAGAAGGACAAGAAGTCTGTTCCTACGCCCTCGCCCACCACGTCCACGCCCGGTTCATTTTGCAACAACTGTGGTAAGCAGCACGGAACACAGGTGTGTCCAGTTGCTCAGTCTACCTGCAACAGTTGTGACCGTAAGGGCCACTGGTCGCTCACAGTGCGGTGCCCAGCTAAGTACGTACAGTGCAATGTGTGCGGTCGTCTGGGCCACTATGACAAGTGTTGCCCTACCAACAAACCCAAGGGACAGCGTCGGCGGAAGCTTCAGCGCCCTTCCACCAGTGAGGGCCGCCCACAGTCTTCCAATGAGAAGCGTGACGACCCTGGACAACGCTCGAGCCATATTAGGAATGTGTGCTCCCCCTCGCGTCCCAGGACCAAAGTCCCCCAGTACATCAGCGTCATCGTGACCTACGGCGGTGTGTCATCCCGTCTTCAGATGTTGCCCGACACCGGTGCTGATGCTACAGTCATCGGTCCCCAGCATTTGCAATGCTTGGGGCTCTCTCCAAGTGATCTAGGACCGCCCCCCAAGGATCTCCGCTTTATGGCAGATGGTTCACAGATGACCCCGGCCCTGGGTTCACTCCATGCACATGTCACCTTTGGCAACAGGTCGTGTCAGGCCTGGATTGACGTGCATAATGGTGTCCTGACTCCTTTGCTGTCCTACAGACATTGCCAAGAGTTGGCCATCATCTCCCAGGACTTCCCAACACCGATTCTCGAGGTAAAATACGCCAACAGGGTGCACGAAGGGAGCAGCAACTACCCTGCTGCCGCCCTACCCCTACCTCTGGCCAGTGACACCTCTCCTTCAGTAGTTGTCCCTGCTGCATCACGTCCCCACGTCTTGGCCACCAAACGACGTGCACGACAGACTGTGTTCTGGCCCGGCATCAACTCCGACATCTCCAATGTTGTCCGTGCGTGTGAACCCTGCCAAGTATTACAACCCAGCCAGCAGCAGGAACCCTTTATGAGTGACGACAACCCCACCCGCCCCTTTGAGTCTGTGTCGGCCGACTTTTTCTCTGTGTCAGGAAAGTCCTTCCTCGTTATCGTCGACCGTCTCTCTGGTTGGCCGGTTGTCATCAAGTGCAGTAATGACACGACGTCTGCCGCCACCATCAGCAAGTTCCGCAACTACTTCCGTGACGTGAGCGTTCCTATACGCTTGCGAACCGACGGAGGGCCTCAGTTCACAAGCCGGGACTTTGCTGTGTTCCTTGACCGATGGGGAGTCCGGCATGTGTTGTCATCGCCCCATTACCCGCAGTCCAACGGCCACGCTGAGGTTGCTGTCAAATCCTTGAAGCACCTCATCCTTAAGGTGGCCCCTTCTGGGAATATTGACTGCGAGGCCTTCGACCGGGGTCTTCTTGAACTCCGCAACACACCTAACTACACCGGACGCTCCCCTGCCCAAGGAGTGGCAGGCCAAGACAGAGGATTGTGATCGCCGAGCCGCCGAACGTGTTCAGGACGTCGTCGCCCGCTACAACGACCACGCCCGTTCTCTCCCCAGGTTGTGTGTCGGCACCCAAGTCCGTGTTCAGGACCCGACCTCCCTACGTTGGGACAAAGTAGGCGTAGTCATGGGTCTCGGTAGGTCACGGGACCACCAGGTGCGGTTACCCAGTGGTCGTGTGTGGTGGAGGAACCGCCGTTTTCTCCGCCCCGTAACAATGCCTTCTGCTGACCCCGCCACCAGTGTTGAGTCCCATACCCTTCCCAGTGATCTAGTCCTTCGACGCTCAGAACGGATCCAAAAGAAAAGGTCCGCTCAATACTTTGCTATGAGCGTATAGGGGGGAGGGAGGTGTATGTATATTCTGTATGCTGTATTTATATTATGCTATGTATATTATGTATGTGCTCCATTTATGTATTATTTATTTAGCCTAGCTAGTAGCGTGTGGCAATGTATTTATCAATGTCCCACATGCTTAATTAATGTGCCTGGCGACGTATGGAAGCTGCTAATGTATCACTTGCCATACGTCGTCTATAGAGCAGTTGACAAGCGGACAGGTTGAAGAGCGCTACTCCCCTTGTGTACATATCTCTTATCCAGTAAATCGAACCTACAAAATCTATACAGGTGTTTGTGAATAAGATGTTAGTTAAGTTCACTCAGATAAGACTGGACCCTCAGGTCTTACTTTACCATTCATAAAATAGATCTGCAATTACTTATTACATCATTAAACAACTTCAATTACTTATTACATCATTAAACAACTATGTATTATTTCGTTGACAACAGATACAGTAGTTATTACAATACGTTCAAATCGGACTGGACCCCTTATAATACAGCGGCATAGCCAAACAATTGTGCATTTTATGATGAAAGCATTAACTTTGGCACAGATATAGAGTAATACATGGTGAATATTTTCAGATATGGAACCACTATAAAATCAACCTCTTTGGGCGCCATATTGAATTTCAAGATGGTCGCCGTTCAGGATACGCTAAACTATGTATTTCTGTTTTTACGGTTGCATATTTCATTCCAATGCATCATATACATAATCCGGGTTACGAAAATCATTTGTGATAGTTTTCGAAGTTTATTACAATGAAAAAGACAAGTAAAAGCATTACACTGGAAAATTAACAAAAATTTTCCGAACTCCCAAAACTTAAAAAAATTTCTGAACATTCGGCTATTGAGGCTAAATCTCTGTAGATATTTGACCATAACAGCCACCTTCACATGCACAAAGTCCAGTGCATTTAAGTGCAGCTATTTTTGCATCTACAATTGCCACCGCAGTGTTTTCTGCAACCGCAAGAGATGAGCTCATGGCATGACTTTGACACTTCAGAGAGTGTGGTCCAGAGTGGTTCCAGCTCATCACCCGACTTCATCCAACCCCAGTCACTTGGTGATGGCAGACTGACAAATGCTATTGCAGCCTGTCCCTAGATATGTCCAGCCTGATAAGCAGCTCTATTTATGTGCTGCTCCAGAGCTGCTCGTGTTGGTAGGAGATCCTCCAGTGATCTTGATTTTCTTGAAAACAGTTTCTTTCTCAGCACGTTCATGTCACAGCATGTGCTCGTACGGTCATAGAGCAGCACGATGAATCTCTCCAGTGTCGACAGGACACCATCAGGCAGCTCACTTGGGGTGGAAGCCAGACTGAGGAAGGCGGTTGTCACTTCCGGAAATGCATTCCATGTGGCCCAGGCTGCCTTCTTGCTATGACCTGCAGAGGCATATACCGTGTCGCAGCCTGTTATTGCGTGAAACACTGGAAGAGCTCTAGACTTCTCAGGTCCCAGGGCCTTTGCAATCTGATGTGCTGTTATGCAATGTCGATTCTTTCCTGTGCCAAAAGTAAGCCATAGTTCATCTAGTACCTCACTCCGTTCATTCTCTAGAGCAACTGCAAGGATGTCAACATCTGTATCGACGGTACGAATGAGTATTCGCCGATTACCATATTCCTAGGCATCTGCTGCATGAACCATCATCCTAGTGTCGGCCTCTTCGTGGTTGCATGGTGCCAAGTTGGCAGTGTCCTTCCGGGGTGGAACAGTGAGTACCTGTGTTTTGTCTGTGACAACCAGCTGTTTACTTTCTTTGACAACCAACTGCATAACCTGTTCTGACAGGAAACTGAAGAGTTCCTCTTTGTTGTCACTGTAGCAGAGAAAGTTTTGCCAGTTGCTAGGTAGAGGACCAGAGGCAGTGACACATCTTCGAATGCCCTTGCCACGGTTACATCTTACTGTTGCTTTTAGGCTCCCAGATTTCAGGTAGCAATCTCATACCAGGTCAAGTCGAGATCGATATTCGAGCTGTGATTCAATATAGGGAATGAATACAGCTGTGCTGTATTCTTGAAATCCTACTGCCTCCTGGCTTCGACATTTCCACAACGGCAGGTCCATCGAGTATAATTGAGGTGACATGTGGAGCGTCAGTGATCTTGTCAGCAAGCTGTTCAAGGGGTGTGAGTAAGTCGGCCTTCTTGCTGAAGCAGAGTTTCCCATTACTGAAGAGTGCTGGTGGATAGGCCTGGTTTTCATGCTTGAGGAATTCGTCCAAATCACCCTCTCTTGTTTGACAGGCTATGTAGAGCCTGGAGAAGAGTACGCAGTCGTCTTTTGCGAAGGCTAGTTGCTGCTTACTCCTAGTTGGAGACTTGGATTTCATAGAACTGAATAGTGTTAGCTTGTTGAGCTTAATAGTGTCACCAATAGGCTTAGACTTGTCTTCAAGGCGTTCTCTTACATATGAATGGAATTGTTCTCGTCCAAGCTTGACAACATTTTGCACACTCGTCACGTCCTCTGGACACAAAATTTCCTTTGTATGAAGAACCATTAGGTCAGCACTTTCTTCTTCAAATGGGTTTCCCATTTCTTCCATGACAAGTGTAAGTGCCTTCACATCCTGAAGAAACTTGTCCTGCGTCGCCTTGGTTTGCTCAGCTTTCTGCGATGATTCAAATTCAGCAATGACCCGTGCTACTTCTGGACCTGCAACCATCCACCGTCGAAGTGCACTAGGGTTTCCAGTCAAACCGACTGCACCACCATCACCTTTGATGCAGGCATTGTTCTGCTCATAGGCCTGGACTAGTGCCATTGCAGAAAAACGGGGGGGGCTGTCTTTTTTGTAGTGAAATGTTCAGCTTATAACTTTGCAGCCACATCAGGATGCTTGTCCGAGAGCTCTGTCATGTCCTTCAGGTGGACTGGAACCCACTGAGAATAATGAGTATGATCCAAGGCGAAGAACCACTGACACAGTTCAGCCAGAGCATCCATGTATAGCGAGAAGTTTGATTCTCGTAGTGATCTAACAAACATAAAGATACTTAGCTCTAGGTTGAGGTTGGTTGCCCAGTACTGAAACTTGGGGACAACATTCAGCCCTTTGCTGACACCAGACACCAAACTCTAGGGGCTCTTGACCATCACTTTGGGCATCTTCAGTGTATTTGCCATAAGCCTTGTGCTGTAGGATGTTCAGGGTTGCTGCTGTTATCAAGTGGCCTCGCCTGGTGCGTGTGACGTGAGCAGCCTTTAGGAAAGAGTTTGCAGTTGCTGGGCTGGCAATATCGGCTTACACCAGTGTTTCTGCCCACCCGCTACCCTGCAACCAACTGCCTGCCATCCTCAGAGCCACCATTTCAATGTGGTGACCGCCCAGAATCATAATAAATTTCTCTTCGCCATAATTTTCGGGCCAATTCCACTGAATTCGATTTATAGCGGCCACTCAAATCCAGTATCGAGTGGTTCCATATCTGAAAATGTTCATATACTATTACTCAATCGCTGTGCCAAATTTGGTGCTTTCATCATTAAATGCACAATTGTTATGAAAATTGTAGCTATGCCACTCCACTATTTAACTCTATTTATGTCTCAGGAATACATCCCCTCGTTTATGAAAGTTATTTACGGAACACCATATATATATATATATATATATATATATATATATATATATATATATATATATATATATATATATATATATATATATATATATATATATATATATATATATATATATATATACCGTATATCACGGCCTATAAGACGAAATTTGAACATTAAAAAAATCTGCCCAAAGTTAGGGGGTCGTCTAAACCACCAAGTTTTTAGTATTCTTACCTCTTAAATATTGTGGTTTAGTGTGTCAAGAGTGGTGATGAAAACATCGTAACCCACTCACAAGGTCTTACCACTAATTATTTTATACTGAAACTTACGTTTGGCAAGCTGGATTCAAATTAAGATTACCGGTATATTAAAATAATAAAAATGTATTATAAACCTGTCTAACATACCGTAAAAGAGAATTATACCCCTGTAATAAACACAGCTATCATCACACACCCCTCCCCACGCCCCCCCCCCCCATTTGCCAGTGAGGAGACAAGAAAGGAAAAGTGACCGCGAGATTGGGCTATTTTTAGCCATGGAGGTGGTCAGTAATGCATATCGGTATATTTACTGATAATAATACTTACGGTATCTCCTATAAATAATTAATTTAAAATTTATTTTTTACAAGGAATATTCAGTAAATGACTGCATTAATTCTTGAAACTACTGACAGTTAAATACAGACGCTTAAGTGACGTCACTAGTGTTTACACTACACCAGCTGGTAACATTTTATGCCATTACTTGAAGTGAATTGGCCTTATTTTAAGTAACTAACCATAAATAAATACAAAAAGTAAAAAAAAGATCAAAAGTGAGAAATAATATACTGTATGTATGTTGTGTTGTCAAAGTTAGAGGAACAATTCAAACTGCAATTGTGTGTAAATGAGGCAGAAAGTCAGGTCAGCGCTGAACCTGGGACTTGGTCACAATTTTCGTGATGCCATATGGCAGCAGAGTCTACCATTAGACAACACATTATGCTTCCAATATCTTCCCAGGCGGTAGTATCTACCTGTTTGGTAGCTGCCTACTACCTACACAATTTTTAGTAATATTACTTTGATACATGATAAATTAGACAAACAATGAAAATAAACATCAAATTTAATTACCAAGACGCTTCCCATTGGCAGCTGTAAGAAGAGGGGGAGATGGGCTATTTTTATCCCGTCTTTGTGTCTGAAGTGGCCAGTACCCTAATGCACCATAAATAATTCATTTAACATTTATTTTATGTACATATATTTTGTTGTATATATATATATATATAAATATATATATATATATATATATATATATATATATATATATATATATATATATATATATATATATATATATATATATATATATATATATATATATATATATATATACACTTCATTTTTAGTCCATATAACACGCGGACTTTGAACATATCATCAACGACCTCACCAGCAGGGAATCGAACCCTCGACCTACTGGGTGGGACTAGGGAACGCTTACCGGCTAGGCCACAAGGACACTAAGAGCAGTTCTAGACTCTGTTATATTTCACACAAAGCCTGTTCATCGAGCTGATGGCGCCGTGAACCTCATTGGGAAACTGCCCGTGCCTCGTATGTGGTGTCAGTAGCATTTTACCGAATCCAGCTGGTATGAAACGCGAGGTACATATATATACTTCATTTTTAGTCCATATAACACGCGGACTTTGAACATATAATCAACGACCTCACCAGCAAGTAATCGAACCCTCGACCTACTGGGTGTGACTAGGGAACGCTTACCGGCTAGGCCACAAGGACACTAAAAGCAGTTCTAGACTCTGTTATATTTCACACAAAGCCTGTTCATCGAGCTGATGACTAAAAATGAGGTATATATATGTACCTCGCGTTTCATACCAGCTGGATTCGGTAAAATGCTACTGACACCACATAAGAGGCACGGGCAGTTTCCCATTGAGGTTCACGGCGCCATCAGCTCGATGAACAGGCTTTGTGTGAAATATAACAGAGTCTAGAACTGCTTTTAGTGTCCTTGTGGCCTAGCCGGTAAGCGTTCCCTAGTCACACCCAGCAGGTCGAGGGTTCGATTCCTTGCTGGTGAGGTCGTTGATTATATGTTCAAAGTCCGCGTGTTATATGGACTAAAAATGAAGTATATATATGTACCTCACGTTTCATACCAGCTGGATTCGGTAAAATGCTACTGACACCACATAAGAGGCACGGGCAGTTTCCCATTGAGGTTCACGGCGCCATCAGCTCGATGAACAGGCTTTGTGTGAAATATAACAGAGTCTAGAACTGCTTTTAGTGTCCTTGTGGCCTAGCCGGTAAGCGTTCCCTAGTCACACCCAGTAGGTCGAGGGTTCGATTCCTTGCTGGTGAGGTCGTTGATTATATGTTCAAAGTCCGCGTGTTATATGGACTAAAAATGAAGTGTATGTATGTATATGGGATTAATTCCAATAGAAACCGGCCCGACCCCCAAACTCCACTTTTTGAAGGCACATACCTATGTTGTAGTAAAAATAACATCTTAATTTTATGATGGTACATGCACACAATTAATACTTAAGAGAAATAGAGAAATACAGTCGCCAAGTTAATGTCCATTCAAATAATGGACTCAACTCTCTCACACTACACTGCCGGCTCTTCCCTCTCAGAGAAATTTTTGGGGAAAACCACTAAATTTTAATAAATAATACGTCAGACTAAAGTTAGGATAATATAATTGACATTGCTGGATTCCTTGTAAGACCAGGAATATTTTGAATATAAATGTCATATATTTTGCACAAAAGATAACATAGTTACCGAGAGAAAATTTTTTATCTAAAATTTGTATGTTTAATGCAAAATATATGATGTTTATATTCAAAATGATCACCAAATTATAAGAATTCCAGCAATGTAAATTATATTCTGACCGGGTAATTTGTATGAATTTTATGAGCTAAAACAAATATCTTCAGTTAATAAAAAAAATAATAATCTTCACGACACTATCTGTCAATCAAAGTACCCCACCTTGCCTCCCCCCCTCTTCCAACCGCGCGGTCAGTCCCAACCCTCCCCCCCACCCCCCACCAATCCTCCCTTCCAGAGTTTTTAACATTTAGTATTAAATAATACCTCAGATTAAAGTTAGGATAATATAATTGACATTGCTGGATTCCTTGTAAGACCAGGAATATTTTGAATATAAATGTCATATATTTTGCACAAAAGACAACATAGTTAATTTGAGAAAAATTTTTATCTAAAATTTCTATGTCTAATGCAAAAATATGATGTTTATATTCAAAATGATCATCAAATTATAAGAATTCCAGCAATGTAAATTATATTCAGACCGGGTAATTTGTATGAATTTTATGAGCTAAAACAAATATCTTCAGTTAATAACAAAAAATAATAATTCTTCATGGGGTAACAGATGGTCGGTCGGTCCCTCCCTCCCCCTCACCCCCCACCAACCGTCCCAAGGAGATGTGTGGGATAACCACTAAATTTTAATAAATAATACCTCAAACTAAAGTTAGGATAATATAATTGATATTGCTGGATTCCTTGTAAGACCAGGAATATTTTGAATATAAATGTCATATATTTTGCACAAAAGATAACATAGTTACTCTGAGAAAAATTTTTATCTAAAATTTGTATGTCTAATGCAAAATATATGATGTTTATATTCTAAATGATCACCAAATTATAAGAATTCCAGCAATGTAAATTATATTCTGGCCGGGTAATTTGTATGAATTTTATGAGCTAAAACAGGCAGTCAGGCAGGGTGGCGGGTGGGGCAAATCTAAAAATAGCATCTCGAGCCGGACACTCACCGCGTATATGTGGAAAAAATCCGTGTTAAGTGAAAGTTCA
>NW_024740345.1:0-5848 GCF_018991925.1 Homarus americanus | reverse complement strand
GGTGCTCGGGAGGGAGAGAGAGAGAGGAGGGAAGAGGAGGGAGGGGGTGGTGCTAACTGGTTGGGTCTTTCATCCTAGCAGTCAGAGAGCCACAGACAGTCACAAAAAGGCTGATAATTACCGTTTCCAGCTGTCTCGCCTGAACAATATCTCGACAACAACAAATACCAATTTCATGTAAAGAAGAGATGATGACGGGAAAGACGATTTATTTGCACGCTACGCAGGTCATGGGTTTTGGGCCTTTTCTGTCTTTCTTTCTTTTCTTTCTCTAATTGTCTCTCTCACTTTCGCTAGCTCTCTCTCTCTCTTTTACGCTTTGTTTCATTTATCAACTTTTATTAACATATTTTTATCGGGTTAAATCTGTTTATTTTTGTGGCCGATTATCGCTATTAAATTTACGTTGTTTGTGTGAGATTAAATCGGCTTATGCGATACAGATTTTATCGTTACAAAAGGTAATAGGAATTAATTAGGTCAAGGTTGGGTTGGGTTGGGTTAGCTTAGGTTAGGTTAGGTTATTGCTGTTATTATAGTGATTTAATCATGTTTTTTTTCATGTGATGAATCCGTGGTTAGGCTAGCAAATGGTAGTTAGAGATTAATTAACAACTCAAACCTAACAAGCAATCGAGAGAGTAGTAGTAGTAGTAGTTTGTTCGCAATTGGTAGTTAGAAATTCAAGAATAACAAGCAGTTGAGAGAATCCGTAGTTAGTTAGCAAATGTTAGTTAGAGATTCATTAACAACTCAAACCTAACAAGCAATTGAGAGAGTGAGTGTACCAACATTGCCTGACAGAAGACGTTGTAGGAGTGATGATAGTAATAATCACTTGTCAGCAGCACTGGTTTGACACATAATTGGCCATTAGTAATTACATGCTGGAGAATTTTAATTATGGTTTACCTTCACGCAGGTAGTAATTACGAGGTGTGTATGTCGCTACCTGGTGGGCTAATTAATGGATAGTAAGGCTGGAAGGTCATTACTTAGCACCTGAAGGGGGGGGGGGTAAGGTTAGGTTAGGTTACGTTTCGTTACGTTACGTTTCGTTACGTTACGTTAAGCTAGGTTGGTTAAGGTTAGGTTACGTTAGGGTAGATTAGATTAGATGATAATGATGGTAGTGATGATGTAGTGATGATAGTGATGGTGATTATGATGGTAGTGATGGTGATAATGATGATAGTGATGGTGATTATGATGGTAGTGATGGTGATAATGATAATAGTGATGGTGATTATGATGATAGTGATGGTGATAATGGTAGTGATGGTGACACTCCCAGGAACATTTCACCATCTACGGGCTGGAGAGGACCATCTACCATATGTTCAACACGCGATATCATTTGGGTTCCTCTTGACGCTAAACACACACCCGTCCACGGAGAGAATGGAGGAGGGAGAGAGGGAAGTTAGAGGGGGGGGTAGATGGAGGGGAGGAGGGAGAAAAGGTAGGTGAGGGGTGAAGGGTTGGAGGGACGGAGGGAGGGAGGGAGGGAGGGTAGGCTGGGCTGGTGGGAGGGGTAAAAAAGGTAGCAGCGGGTAGGGGTGGAGGGTAAGATGGAAGGGGGAGGGGGGGGGTAGGATGGAGAGGGAGGAGGAGGAGGGTCACAATTTTCTGGTGTTGATGAAGGAGTGAGGGAGGAGAGGAATGGAGGGGGTTAGGTTAGGTTGGATTAGGTTAAGCTAGGTTAGGTTAGGTTAGGTTGATAAGCAAGTTGATTTGGCATAGACACTTGTACTACCTGATTGGTAATTTGACTTCAGTGTGACAGTGTCGAGGGAGGCAGTGACAGTGTTGCAGTGACAGTGTCGAGTGAGGCAGTGACAGTGTTGAGTGTGGCAGTGACAGTGTCGAGTGTGACAGTGACAGTGTCGAGTGTGGCAGTGAAAGTGTCGAGTGTGGCAGTGACAGTGTTGTAGTGACAGTGTCGAGTGAGGCAGTGACAGTGTTGAGTGTGGCAGTGAAAGTGTCGAGTATGGCAGTGACAGTGTTGCAGTGACAGTGTCGAGTGATGCAGCGACAGTGTTGAGTGTGGCAGTGACAGTGTCGAGTGAGGCAGCAACAGTTGAGTGTGGCAGTGACAGTGTCGAGCGTGGCAGTAACAGTGTTGAGTGAGGCAGTGACAGTGTTGAGTGTGACAGTGTCGAGTGAGGCAGTGACAGTGTAGGGATAACTCTGAAACACACACACACACACACACCAACCCACACCCACCCCACCTACACCCACACCCACACCCACCCACACCCACCCACACACAGACAAGAAACTGATATATTATTAAAGCTGAGGACACGGTGGGTAATAACGGGACACCAAACCATTAGAATCATTGGGTCATTCTCAAGCCCACAATTTAACAGTTCAGAAATAAGACACGTGGTGATTTGTGGAGGGGGGTGGTGAATTGTTGGTGGTGACTTGGTGGGCGTGGTGAATTGTTGGTGGTGACTTGGTGGGCGTGGTGAATTGTTGGTGGTGACTTGGTGGGCGTGGTGAATTGTTGGTGGTGACTTGGTGGGCGTGGTGAATTGTTGGTGGTGACTCGGTGGGCGTGGTGACTCGGTGATGGGCATGATGACTTGGTGGTGGGCGTGGTGTTTGTAGAGGGTGTGGTGAATTGTAGGTGAGCGTGGTGATTTGTGGCGATTTATGGTGACTCGGGGGCGTGGTTATTTGTGGTGGGCGTGGTGACATGTGGTAGACGTGGTGATTTGTGGTGGTGACTGGTGGGCGTGGCGACCTGTGGTTAGGCTAAGTTATGTTAAGTTTGGTTAGGTTAAGTTACTGTTGGTTAGGATAGCTTAGGTTAGGTTAGCTTAGGTAATGATATCTTAGGTGATCCGAAAAGACTAATAAGTGAGAAACAACAGGTAGATACACTCAGGTATACATTACGAATTACACAAAGGTAATCCTTAATTAATTACATTTCAACGGCAAATCAGTAAAGATGTTTCCTTATTTTAGTTATTTTATTATTCACTTAACAGAAAAAAAATCATCTTTCTTTCAGTAACGACAAAAGATTCCGTTCAGTAGAAGTAGAAAACAGGGAGATGGTTTTAGAGGAAGAATTTATGACGTTTAATGAGGATTATTACGTCGAAATCAATCCCCGACGAGATTAACTATTCCTCGTCATTTATTTCCCCCCCACCATAAACGCTTGATCTCAACACTAAGAGCCTCGTTAAACGTTACTTTCCCGCCCTCGTTATAAACACACCTCACCCCGACTACATTATTCTCGCTGAGTTCGCTTGAAGAATTCCCTCTACTTAAAATCCCCTTTCTCTCCAATCATTTCCATGGGCTGGCAAATCACTCGCAGAAGTGGATTGGTTGCACCGCCTGGGGGCCTCTCACTCACACCTGGACCCCCACACTCTGGTCACCGCCCTCACCCTCTCCTCCATGATACATCACGGAGGAGAAACCACCCATTAACTCGTTCTGGGGATAAGAGTCGTGCTAATTAAGCAGGAACTAATAAGTGCCAGTAGCCGCTTAGCTCAGATATATTGGGTGGTGTTAAGGGAGTTAGACATAGCATGATCATCCAGCGTACGTCTTTCTCTCAGTAGTCATGATGCCCTCTGGCCCCTGCACGCACTCGCACGCCCCTCCTCCTTCCGCTACACCTTTCTCAGCGACGATGACACGCTCAGGTAATCTAAAGGAGTATATTTTCACGAGTAAGGGACGTGGAGACACTGAAGGCTGGCAGACACAACTACCCCGTGTGACGACGACAGACGAGGAGGTGAACCCGTGTTTGTTGACGATAGCGGGGTCGAGATGGTGCACTACTGCGGACGTGCAAAAAAAAAACTACAAAAGCGCAAAAACGTCGGATAGGCATTCTTTTGTTTTAAATTAACTTGTTATTCGTCACAAAAACTCGACCAGTGCGTTTGCAAAGTTTACTGGTGGTTTGGTTGATGTATGTGGTAACGGGGAGGAGTTACGCCGAGGCGTCATCTAACAAAGAACTTATCATGGCGGCCGTGATGTTAGAGTCTCAAGTCATACTTCATGTGAGTTAAACCTCCACCTTGAAACTCACTCCTCTTATTTGCTATAATTATATCGAGTATTCGGTATTTACGAGGGCTGTAGTTGTTCAAGTTGTGTGTGTATAATTAGAGGTAATTTGCAGTAGTGTATACAGCTGGGAGGTCTAGAGACAGGTATGTTCTCTCTCCCTCCCATGATAACATTCCACAGTGGATTATCTTCGCCTCTTACTTCAGGCCACACGCGGTCACCTACCTACCTACCTACCTGGTCCGACTAGCACGCTCGCTACATCAAATTCTACATCGTTATCTATGTCATCTGGGTGATGTGTTTGTCCTAATATATCCCTGAGTGGTGGTCGTAATGTCACTTGTTGCTTCTGGGTAAATACTTCCAGATTATCCACAGCGTTCATCTCAACACACCGACAAGTCTTACAGCTGGGTACAAGAGATGGGGAGAGGGATGGTGGTCTTGTTTCACTTCCACACCTTTGAAGGGGAGTCACTTGAAGAAGACATACACTCATCAGGACTGTATAAACTGTCAGTAAATGAAAAATAACACCGCCATGATTTCCATTTTATAAGCTGGCAAGTGTTCTGCTCTGGCGGGTATTGAGGGGGAGGAGTTGTATAAAAGTTTTTGTTTTGGGTGTTGTGATGAGGAACCCGACCTTGAGATTATAGGTAAATTATAAGGTTACTGTTCTTGTTATAACCTTCTTGTAGACAATTGATACCTGAGTTATCCCTTTATCTATCTCTCTCTCACACACACACACACACACACACACACACACACTCTTACTTGCATCTACGGAAATACCTGCCATTATGTTATCAGGTACAATTATCGTTACTACTAAAGCTACTACTACTACTTTTGTTAATGTTGCTGTTACTGGTATTGGAATTTGTACTGTTACTGTACTACTTCTACCGCTGATATTGTATATTTCAGCTGTTTTATTTTATTTTATCAGGTCTTTGGTATATTTAATGTTATCGCTGAGGATCTATTTGTTGACAGTCGCCCTTCTTTTGTTTAGTCGTGATTACCCATACTGGCAAGGCGAGGTCAGGTCAGGTGCCATTCTCCACCTCCCAGGATGGGCGAGGATGGGGGGTTTCCACGCCCTTCCCAGTGGGTGGGTCCTGATACCTTCCGTCGGCGCCTGACGGATGGTGCCATACTCCACCTCCCAGGATGGGCGAGGATGGGGGATGGGGGTGGGGGGATGGGGGTGATGGGGACGGATTTTTTGAGGGGTGGGGGATGGGGTTTCCACGCCCTTCCCAGTGGGTGGGTCCTGATACCTTCCGTCGGCGCCTGACGGATGGTGCCATTCTCCACCTCCCAGGATGGGCGAGGATGGGGGATGGGGGGGTGGGGGGGATTGGGAGGTTTCCACGCCCTTCCCAGTGGGTGGGTCCTGATACCTTCCGTCGGCGCCTGACGGATGGTGCCATTCTCCACCTCCCAGGATGGGCGAGGATGGGGGTGGGGGATGGGGGCGGAGATGGGGACGGATTTTTTTTTGAGGGGGTGGGGATGGGATTCCACGCCTCCTTACCAGTCGGTGGGTCCCGATACCTTCCGTCGGCGCCTGACATCTGATGGTGCCATTCTCCACCTCCCAGGATGGGCGAGGATGGGGAGGGATAAGTGGATGGGGACGGGATTTTTGAGGGGGGTGGGGGGGATGGGGGGGATTCCACGCCCTTCCCAGTGGGTGGGTCCTGATATCTTCCGTCGGCACCTGACGGATGGTGCCATTCTCCACCTCCCAGGATGGGCGAGGATGGGG
>NW_024740344.1:0-12238 GCF_018991925.1 Homarus americanus | reverse complement strand
AACTTTCCCGGAAAGTGATATTTCCATTTTTATGATATAAATTTCGTTTTCTATGATATCTATTTTCGGAAAGTTGGTTATCTAACCAACTTTCCTGGAAAGTAGATATTTCCCATTTTTTATGATACAAATTTCCTGTTTCTATGATATTTATTTTCGGGAAAGTTGGTTATCTAACCAACTTTCCCGGAAAGTAGATATTTCCCATTTTTATGATACAAATTTCCTGTTTCTATGATAATCTGTTTTGGCAAATTTGGTTATCTAACCAACTTTCCTGAAAGTAGATATTTCCCATTTTTATGATACAAATTTCCTGTTTTTATGATATCTATTTTCGGCAAATTTGGTTATCTAACCAACTTTCCCGGAAAGTAGATATTTCCCATTTTTATGATATAAATTTCCTGTTTTCTATGATATCTTGATTTTCGAAAGTTGGTTATCTAACCAACTTTCCCGGAAAGTAGATATTTCCCATTTTTATGATACAAATTTCCTGTTTTCTATGATAATCTGTTTTCGGCAAATTTGGTTATCTAACCAACTTTCCTGAAAGTAGATATTTCCCATTTTTATGATACAAATTTCCTGTTTTTCTTATGTCTATTTTCGGCAAATTTGTTATCTAACCAACTTTCCCGGAAAGTAGATATTTCCCATTTTTTATGATACAAATTTCGTGATAATCTATTTTCGGGAAAGTTGGTTATCTAGCCAACTTTCACGGAAAGTAGATATTTCCCATTTATGATAAATTTCCTGTTTCTATGATAATCTGTTTTCGGCAAATTTTATATCTAAACAACTTTCCCGGAAAGTAGATATTTCCATTTTATGATACAAATTTCCTGTTTTCTATGATATCTGTTTCGGCAAATTTGGTTATCTAACCAACTTTCCCGAAAGTAGATATTTCCCATTTTTATGATACAATTTCCTGTTTTCTATGATATCTATTTTCGGCAAATTTGCTATCTAACCAACTTTCCCGGAAAGTAGATATTTCCCATTTTTATGATACAAATTTCTCCTGTTTCTATGATAATCTATTTCGGGAAAGTAGATATTTCCATTTTTTATATGCAAATTTCGTTTTCATGATAATCTGTTTCGGCAAATTTGGTTATCTAACCAACTTTCCCGGAAAGTAGATATTTCCCATTTTTATGATACAAATTTCCTGTTTATGATAATCTATTTTCGGCAAATTTGGTTATCTAACCAACTTTCCCGGAAAGTAGATATTTCCCATTTTTTATGATACAAATTTCCTGTTTTCTATGATAATCTATTTTCGGCAATTTGTTATCTAACCAACTTTCCCGGAAAGTAGATATTTCCCATTTTTATGATACAAGTTTCCGTTTTCTATGATAATCTGTTTCGGCAAATTTGGTTATCTAACCAACTTTTCCGGAAAGTAGATATTTCCCATTTTTTATGATACAAATTTCTGTTTTCATGATATTTTCGGTGTTGGTTAGATAACCAACTTTCCCGGAAAGTAGATATTTCCCATTTTTATTATACAAATTTCTGTTTCTATGATATCTGTTTTCGGCAAATTTGGTATTCAACCAACTTTCGCGGAAAGTAGATATTTCCCTTTTTATGATACAAATTTCCTGTTTTCTATGATATCTATTTTCGGCAAATTTGGTTATCTAACCAACTTTCCCGGAAAGTAGATATTTCATTTTTTATGATACAAATTTCCTGTTATGATATCTATTTTCGGAAAGATGGTTATCTAACCAACTTTCCCGGAAAGTAGATATTTCCCATTTTTTATGATACAATTTTCGTTTTCTATGATAATCTGCCGGCAAATTGGTTATCTAACTAACTTTCCCGGAAAGTAGATATTTCCCATTTTTTATGATACAAATTTCCTGTTTATGATATCTGTTTTCGGAAATTTGGTTATCTAACCAACTTTCCCGGAAAGTAGATATTTCCCATTTTTTATGATACAAATTTCCTGTTTTCTATGATATCTATTTTCGGCAAATTTGGTTATCTAACCAACTTTCCCGAAAGTAGATATTTCCCATTTTTTATGATACAATTTCCTGTTTTTTATGATATTATTTTCGAAAGTTGGTTATCTAACCAACTTTCCCGGAAAGTAGATATTTCCATTTTTATGATACAAATTTCCTGTTTTCTATGATAATCTTGTTTTCGGCAATTTGGTTATGTAACCAACTTCCCGGAAAGTAGATATTTCCCATTTTTTGATACAAATTTCCTGTTTTCTATGATAATCTATTTTCGGCAAATTTGGTTATCTAACCAACTTTCCCGGAAAGTAGATATTTCCCATTTTTATGATACAAATTTCCTGTTTTCTATGATATCTATTTCGGGAAAGTTGGTTATCTAACCAACTTTCCGAGTAGATATTTCCCATTTTTTATGATACAAATTTCCTGTTTTCTATGATATCTGTTTTCGGCAAATTTGTTTATCTAACCAACTTTCGAAAGTAGATATTTCCCATTTTTTATGATACAAATTTCCTGTTTTCTATGATAATCTATTTCGCAAAATTGGTATATTTTTTGGTGTTTTTTGTTTTCTTTCGGAAAGTCTAACCAACTTTCCCGGAAAGTAGATATTTCCCATTTTTATGATACAAATTTCCGTTTCTATGATAATCTGTTTTCGGAAAGTTGGTTATCTTACCAACTTTCCTGAATAAAATATTCCCATTTTTTATGATACAAATTTCCGTTTTCTATGATAATCTGTTTTCGGCAAATTTGGTTATCTAACCAACTTTCGGAAAGTAGATATTTCCCATTTTTTGTGATACAAATTTCCGTTTTTCTATGATAATCTATTTTCGGCAAAATTTGGTTTATCTAACAACTTTCGGAAAGTAGATATTTCCATTTTTTATGATACAAATTTCACGTTTTCTAGATAATCTACTTCGCAAAATTAGGTATATTTCCCAAAATTCGAAAATCTACTTCCAAAGTCGATAATCTACTTTCCCGAAAAGTAGAAAATCTATCTACTATTCGGAGAGTATATAACCAACTTTCCGGAAAGTTGATATTTCCATTTTTATAATACAAATTTCCGTTTTCTATGATAATCTATGCAAATTGGTTATCTAACCAACTTTCCCGGAAGTATATCTTCCATTTTTTTATGATACAAATTTCCGTTTTTTATGATAATCTGTTTTCGGCAAATTTGATTTATCAACAACTTTCGGAAAGTAGATATTTCCCATTTTTATGATACAAATTTCCGTTTTCTGATAATCTGCTTTCGGCAAATTTGTATCTAACCAACTTTCCCGGAAAGTAGATATTTCCCATTTTTTATGATACAAATTTCACGTTTTCTATGATAATCTACTTCGCAAAATTAGGTATTTCACCCAAAATTCAATCTACTTCCCCGAAGTCGATAATCTACTTTCCGAAAGTAGAAAATCTGTACTTTCGGGAAGTATATATTCCACTTTCGGAAAAGTAGATATTTCCCATTTTTATGATACAAATTTCACGTTTTCTATGATAATCTGTTTTCGGCAAATTTGGTTATCTAACCAACTTTCCCGGAAAGTAGATATTTCCCATTTTTATGATACAAATTTCCGTTTTTCTATGATAATCTATTTTCGGCAAATTTGGTTTATCTAACCAACTTTCCCGGAAAGTAGATATTTCCCATTTTTATGATACAAATTTCCTTTCTATGATAATCTATTTTCGGCAAATTTGGTTATCTAACAAACTTTCGGAAAGTAGATATTTCCCATTTTTATGATACAAGTTTCACGTTTTTATGATAATCTAGTTCGCAAAATTGGGTAATATTTCCCCAAATTCGAAAATCTACTTCCCCGAGTCGATAATCTGCTCCGAAAAGTGAAAAATCTATCTACTTTTCGAGAAGAGTATCTCTAACCACTTTTCGGAAAGTAGATATTTCCCATTTTTTGTGATACAAATTTCCCGTTTTCTATGATAATCTATTTTCGGGAAGTTGGTTTATCTAACAACTTTCCGGAAAGTAGATATTCCCATTTTTTATGATACAAATTTCCCGTTTTCTATGATAATCTGTTTTCGGCAAATTTGGTTATCTAACTAACTTTCCGGAGTAGATATTTCCCATTTTTTATGATACAAATTTCCGTTTTTCTGTGATAATCTATTTTCGGCAAATTTGGTTATCTATTAACTTTCGGAAAGTAGATATTTATTTTATGATACAAATTCGTTTTCTATGATAATCTTATAAAATTAGGTAATATTTCCCCAAAATTCGAAAATCTACTTCCGGAAAAGTCGATAATCTACTTTCGAAGTAGAAAATCTATCTACTTTTCGGGAAAGTATATAACCAACTTTCCGGAAAGTAGATATTTCCCATTTTTATGATACAAATTTCCGTTTTCTATGATAATCTATTTTCGGGAAAGTTGGTTATCTAACCAACTTTCCGGAAAGTGAATATTTCCATTTTATGATACAAATTTCCCGTTCTCTATGATAATCTATTTTCGGCAAATTTGGTTATCTAACCAACTCCCGGAAAGTAGATATTCCATTTTTATGATACAAATTTCACGTTTTATGATAATCTACTTCGCAAAATTAGGTAATATTTCCCCAAAAATTCAATCTACTTCCCGAAAAGTCGATAATCTACTTTCCCGAAAAGTAGAAAATCTATCTACTTTTCGGGAAGTAATCTCTAACCAACTTTCCCGGAAAGTAGATATTTCCCATTTTTTATGATACAAATTTCCCCTTTTCTATGATAATCTATTTTCGGCAAATTTGGTTTATCTAACCATTTTCCCGGAAAGTAGATATTTCCCATTTTATGATACAAATTTCCCGTTTTCTATGATAATCTATTTTCGGGAAGAGTAGATATTTCCCATTTTTATGATACAAATTTCCGTTTTCATGATAATCTGTTTCGGCAAATTTGGTTTATCTAATTCAACTTTCCGGAAAGTAGATATTCCATTTTTATGATACAAATTTCCCGTTTTATGATAATCTATTTTCGGCAAATTTGGTTATCTAACCAACTTTCGGAAAGTAGATATTTCCCATTTTTTATGATACAAATTTCACGTTTTCTATGATAATCTACTTCGCAAAATTAGGTAATATTTCCCCCAAAATTCGAAAATCTACTTCCCGGTGATAATCTGCTTTCCCGGTAGAAAATCTATCTACTTTTCGGGAAGAAATCTCTAATAACTTTCCGGAAAGTAGATATTTCCCATTTTTTGTGATACAAATTTCCCGTTTTCTATGATAATCTATTTTCGGCAAATTTGGTTATCTAACTAACTTTCGGAAAGTAGATTTTCCCATTTTATGATACAAATTTCACGTTTTCTATGATAATCTACTTCACAAAATTAGGTAATATTTCCCCAAAATTCGAAAATCTACTTCCCCGAAGTCGATAATCTACTTTCCCGAAAAGTAGAAAATCTATGTACTTTTCGGGAAGAGTATAAACCGACTTTCCCGGAAAGTAGATATTTCCCATTTTTATGATACAAATTTCCGTTTTTCTATGATAATCTATTTTCGGGAAAGTTGGTTATCTAACCAACTTTCCGGAAAGTAGATATTCCATTTTTATGATACAAATTTTCACGTTTTCTATGATAATCTGTTTTCGGCAAATTTGGTTTATCTAACAACTTTCCGGAAAGTAGATATTCCATTTTTATGATACAAATTTCCCGTTTTCTATGATAATCTATTTTCGGCAAATTTGGTTATCAAACCAACTTTCCCGGAAAGTAGATATTTCCCATTTTTATGATACAAATTTCCGTTTCTATATTAATCTATTTTCGGCAAATTTGGTTATCTAGCTCTTTTCCCGGAAAGTAGTATTCCCATTTTTTATATGATACAAGTTTCGTTTTCTGATAATCTACTTCGCAAAATTAGGTAATATTTCCCCAAAATTCGAAAATCTACTTCCCCGAAAAGTCGATAATCTACTTTCCCGAAGTAGAAAATCTATCTACTTTTCGGGAAAGTATATAACCAACTTTCGGAAAGTAGATATTTCCCATTTTTATGATACAAATTTCCCGTTTTCTATGATAATCTATTTTCAGGAAAGTTGGTTATCTAACCAACTTTCCCGGAAAGTGAATATATTCCCATTTTTATGATACAAATTTCGTTTTCTATGATAATCTATTTTTTAAGCAAATTTGATTTATCTACTCAACTTTCCGGAAAGTAGATATTTTCCATTTTTTGATACAAATTTTCGTTTTATGATAATCTATTTTCCAAATTTGGTTTATCAACTCAACTTTCCGGAAAGTAGATATTTCCCATTTTTTAATATCAAATTTCCCTTTTCTGATAATCTATTTGCATAATTAGATATTTCTTTTAATTATTCCCGGTTGATATCTCTTTTATGAAAATCTGTCTTTTTTCGGGAAAGTGCATATAACCAACTTTCGGAAAGTAGATATTTCCCATTTTTATGATACAAATTTTCCGTTTTCTATGATAATCTGTTTCGGCGTTGGTTTATCTAACAACTTTCCGGAATGAATATTCCATTTTTTATGATACAAATTTCCCGTTTTCTGTGATAATCTATTTTCAACCGTTTGGTTATCTAACCAACTTTCGGAAAGTAGATATTCCATTTTGATGTACAAATTTCCGTTTCCATGATAATCTACTTCGCAAAATTGAGGTAATATTTCTCGTTAATCTACTTGCCGAAAGTCGATAATCTACTTTCCCGAAAAGTAGAAAAATCTATCTACTTTTCGGGAAGTATATAATAACTTTCCGGAAAGTGAATATTTCATTTTTTATGATACAAATTTCCGTTTTCTATGATAATATTCCGGGAAGTTTGGTTATCTTTTCAACTTTCGGGAAGTAGATATTTCATTTTTATGATACAAATTTCACGTTTTCTGCCAATCGTTTTCGCAAATTTGGTTTATCTAATCAACTTTCCCGGGAAGTAGATATTTCCCATTTTTATGATACAAATTTCCGTTTTCTATGATAATCTATTTTTCATGGGTTGTTTATCTAACCTTTCCGATAAAATATTTCATTTTTATGATAATTTCATTTTTTCTATGATAATCTATTGTAAAATTAAGTAATATTTCCCAAATTCAATCTGTACTTAAAAGTCGAATCCTTTTCCTGAGAAGTAATCTACTTTTCGGAAAGTATAATAACTTTCGGAATGAATATTTCCCATTTTATGATACAAATTTCCTTTTCTTGATATTATTTTCGGGAAGATTTGTTTATCTAATCAACTTTCCCGGAAAGTAGATATTCCCATTTTTTGATACAAATTCGTTTCTATGTAATCTATTTTTCAAATTTTGGTTTATCTAAACTTTCCGGAAGTGGATATTTCCATTTTTTGATACAAATTTCGTTTCTGTGATAATCTATTTTCGGTCAAATTTGGTTTATCTAACTAACTTTCCCGGAAAGTAGATATTTATTTTTTTGATACAAATTTCATTTTCTATGATAATCTACTTCCCAAAATTAGGTAATATTTCCCAAATTCAATCTACTTCCATGAAAGTCGATAATCTACTTTCGAGAGTAAGTACTCTTCTTTTCGGAAATGTACTTAACTTTTCGGAAAGTAGATGTTCCATTTTTATAATACAAATTTCCGTTTTCTATGATAATCTATTTTCGGAGTTTGGTTATCTAGCATACTTTCCCGGAAAATAGATATTCCCATTTTATGATACAAATTTCCGTTTTCTGATAATCTGTTTTCGGAAATTTGTTTATCTCAACTTTCGGAAAGTAGATATTTCCATTTTTATGATACAAATTTTGTTTTCTATGGTAATCTGTTTTCGGCAAATTTGTTATCATAACTTTCGGAAAGTAGATATTCCCATTTATGATACAAATTTCCCGTTTTCTGCCAGTAATCTATTTTCGGCAAATTTGGTTATCTAACTAACTTTCCGGAAAGTAGATATTTCCCATTTTTTTGATACAAATTTCCGTTTTCTTGATAATCTACTTCCCAAAATTAGGTATATTTCCCCGAAAATTCGAAAATCTACTTCACGAAAAGTCGATATTCTACTTTCCGAAAAGTAGAAAATCTATCTACTTTTCGGGGAGTAAATCTATCTTTCGGAAAGTAGATATTTCCCATTTTTTATATACAAAATTTCCGTTTTCTATGATAATCTATTTTCGGGAAAGTTGTTTATCTAACTCAACTTTCGCGGAAAGTAGATATTTCCCATTTTTATGATACAAATTTCCCGTTTTCTATGATAATCTGTTTTCGGCAAATTTGGTTTATCTAACTTAACTTTCCCGGAAGTAGATATTTCCATTTTTATGATACAAATTTCCCGTTTTCTGTTATTAATCTATTTTCGGCAAATTTGGTTTATCTAACTCAACTTTCCCGGAAAGTAGATATTTCCCATTTTTTGATACAAATTTCCGTTTTCTATGATAATCTGCTTCACAAAATTAGGTAATATTTTCCCCAAAATTCGAAATCTATTCCCTGAAAAATCGATAATCTACTTTCGAAAGTAATCTATCTACTTTTCGGGAAAGTATATAACAACTTTCCCGGAAAGTAGATATTTCAACCCTATGATACAAATTTCCGTTTCTATGATAATCTATTTTCGGCAAATTTGGTTATCTAACAACTTTCGGAAAGTAGATATTTCCCATTTTTGTATTACAAATTTCACGTTTTCTATGATAATCTACTTCCCAAAATTAGGTAATATTTCCCCAAAATACGAAAATCTACTTCCCCGAAAAGTCGATAATCTATTTTCCCGAAGTTGAAATATATCTATACTTTTCGGGGAGTAGATAACCAACTTTCGGAAAGTAGATATTTCCATTTTTTATGATACAAATTTCCCTTTTCTATGATAATCTACTTGAAATTGGTATATTTCCCCAAAATTCATCTATTCCCCGAAAAATCGATAATCTCTTTCGAAGTAGAAAATCTATCTCTGGGAAAGTAGATAACCAACTTTCCGGAAAGTAGATATTTCATTATTTATGATACAAATTTCCCGTTTTCTATGATAATCTGTTTTCGGGAAATTTGTTTATCTAATCAACTTTCGCGGAAAGTAGATATTTCCCATTTTTATGATACAAATTTCCGTTTTCTATGATAATCTATTTTCGGCAAATTGGTTATCCTAACTACTTTCGGAAGTAGATATTTCCCATTTATGATACAAATTTCCGTTTTCTATGATAATCATTGGGAAGATGGTTATCTAATAACTTTCGGAAAGTAAATATTCCATTTTTATGATACAAATTTCCGTTTCTATGATCTATTTCAGGCAAATTTGGTTATCTAACAGCTTTCCCGGAAAGTAGATATTTCCCATTTTTGTGATACAAATTTTCCGTTTTCTATGATAATCTACTTCCCAAAATTAGGTAATATTTCCCCAAAATACGAAATCTACTTCCCAAAAAGTCGATAATCTACTTTCCAGTAAATCTATCTACTTTTCGGAAAGTAGATAACCAACTTTCGGAAAGTAGATATTTCCCATTTTTTGTGATAAAAATTTCCGTTTTTCTATGATAATCTACTTCCCAAATTGGTAATATTTCCCAAAATACGAAAATCTACTTCCCAAAGTCGATAATCTACTTTCCGAAAGTGAAAATCTATCTACTTTTCGGGGAAGTGAATAATAACTTTCGGAAGTAGATATTTCCCATTTTTTTGATACAAATTTCCGTTTTCTATGATAATCTGCTTCGCAAAATTAGGTAATATTTCCCCAAAATTCGAAAATCTATTCCCCGAAAAATCGATAATCTACTTTCCCGAAAAGTAGAAAATCTATCTACTTCTCGGGAAGTAGATAACTAACTTTCGGAAAGTAGATATTTCCCATTTTTTATGATACAAATTTCCGTTTTCTATGATAATCTATTTTCGCGAAAGTTGTTTATCTAACAACTTTCATGGAAAGTAGATATTTCCCATTTTTTATGATACAAATTTCGTTTCTATGATAATCTATTTCGGCAAATTTGGTTGTCTAACAACTTTCGGAAGTAGATATTTCCCATTATGATTCAAATTTCCCGTTTTCTATGATAATCAATTTTCGGAAAGTTGGTTATCTTAACTTTCGGAAAGTAAATATTCCCATTTTTATGATACAAATTTCCGTTTTCTATGATAATCTATTTTCGGGAAAGTTGTTTATCTATTTCAACTTTCATGGAAAGTAGATATTTCCCATTTTTTATGATACAAATTTCCCATTTTCATGATAATCTACTTCATAAATTAGGTATCTACAAAATTCATCTATTCCCCGAAAATTGATAATCTACTTTCGAAAAGTAGAAAATCTATCTACTTTCGGGAAGTAGATATCAACTTTGGAAGTAGATATTTCCCATTTTTTATGATGCAAATTTCGTTTTTCTATGATAATCTACTTCAGGTAATATTTCCGAAAATACGAAAATCTACTTCCCAAAAGTCGATAATCTACTCGAAAAGTAGAAAATCTATCTACTTTTCGGTGATAGATAACTAACTTTCAGAAAGTAGATATTTCCCATTTTTTATGATACAAATTTCCGTTTTCTATGATAATCTACTTCGTAAAATTAGGTAATATTTTCCCCCAAAATTCAATCTATTCCCCCGAAAATCGATAATCTACTTTTCCGAAAGTGAAAAATCTATCTACTTTTCGGGAAAGTGAATATCAACTTTCCCGGAAGTAGATATTTCCCATTTTTATGATACAAATTTCCCGTTTTTCTAAGATAATCTATTTTCGGAAAGTTGTTTTTTAACTCAACTTTCGCGGAAAGTAGATATTTCCCCTTTTTATGATACAAATTTCCATTTTCTGTGATAATCTGCTTCGCAAATTAGTGTATTCCCCAAAATTCGAAAATCTATTCCCCGAAAATCGATAATCTACTTTCCCGAAAACTAGAAAATCTATCTACTTTTCGGGAAAGTGAATCAACTTTCGGAAAGTAGATATTTCCCATTTTTATGATACAAATTTCCCGTTTTCTATAAATCTATTTTCGGGAAAGTTGGTTATCTAATCAACTTTCCCCAGAAAGTGAATATTTCCCATTTTTATGATACAAATTTCCCGTTTTCTATAATAATCTATTTTCGGGATAGTTGTTTATCCTAACCAACTTTCGCGGAAAGTAGATATTTCCCATTTTTATGATACAAATTTCGTTTTTCTATGATAATCTATTTTCCAGGAAGTTGGTTTATCTAACCAACTTTCGGAAAGGTGAATATTTCCCATTTTTGATAAAATTTCCCGATTTCTATGATAATCTATTTTCGGCAAATTTGGATATCTATTTTGTGATACAAATTTCCCGTTTTCTATGATAATCAACTTCCAAATTAGGTAATATTTCCCAAAAAATACGAAAATCTACTTCTCCAAAGTAATCTACTTTCGAAAATGAAAATCTATCTACTTTTCGGGAAAGTAGATAACAACTTTCGGAAAGTAGATATTTCCCATTTTTTATGATACAAATTTCCCGTTTTCTATGATAATCTATTTTCGGGAAAGTTGTTTATCTAACTCAACTTTCGCGGAAAATAGATATTTCTGACTGATACAAATTCCGTTTTCTGTGATATCTGTTTCGGGAAGTTGGTTATCTATTCAACTTTCCGGAAATAGACTTTCATTTTTATGATACAAATTTCCCGTTTCAATGTTGATTTTCGGCAAATTTGGTTATCTAGCTAACTTTCCCGGAAAGTAGATATTTCCCATTTTTTGTGATACAAATTTCGTTTTTCTATGATAATCTACTTCCCAAAATGAGTAATATTTCTGAAAATGCAATCTACTTCCCAAAAAGTCGATAATCTACTTTCCCGAAAGGTTGAAATACTATCTACTTCTCGAGAGTAGATATATTTCCGTTTCTGATAATCTACTTCACAGAATTAAATTGTGTTCCCCAAAATTCAATCTACTCCCCGGAAAATCGATAATCTACTTTCCGAAAAATTGAAATCTATCTGCTTTTCGGAAAGTAAATAACCAACTTTCGGAAAGTAGATATTTCCCATTTTATGATACAAATTTCCGTTTTCTGCGATAATCTATTTTCGGAAGTTGTTTATCTAACCAACTTTTGCGGAAAGTGGACATTTCCCATTT
>NW_024740343.1:0-20132 GCF_018991925.1 Homarus americanus | reverse complement strand
ACATTTCCTGACGCCACATCCACATTTAACAAGTTCTGTGATTGCTTCTGGAGCTGGTGGTTGGTCTGATATTACTAGTATGAAACAGTCATTGTCAATCTTCCAGCTATGCTCTAATTGTGAAAGCATTTCACTGTCTGCATCACAAGACCACAGAAGAGCTTGATACCTTCCTCTCAATATATGATACTTTAGAGTTGATGCAGTCGCTGGTAGTTCTCCAGCTTCTGCCTGCGTTTTCTTGAAGAGATGCCATCTAAGTTATGACAGTTTAGTGAAAGTCATTCGTGGACAGTAGAGCTTAAATACAAATTCCTTTAGACCAATAAACATGTCTGCTGGAGGGCATTTGGTCTACTCAGCATCTTGAATGCATCTAGGACTTTTGTGTTAGATTTCATCAAAGTGCTCCAACATGCTTTTCCTTCCTTTGCCAACAAATTTTCCAATGCAGTCAGATCCTGTGAAGGTATGGAAACCTGTAAGGCTCTCTGCCCAATGTGTCGTCGCTCACCAGTTCCTGTTTTCATACTTGTATTTTCTCCAAGTTGAGGCTGCTTTAATATGCCAAACACATCAGTGTCTGGTGACTTGATATGTACAGTGCTGCCCTTCTGTGATGTATATACTGTATGTCCTGCTTAAGTTCTATAACTTGTGATAGCAATTTGATGGTTGAAGTCTTATTTGCTGCTTTCCACGACAGAAGATTAACCTTGGACATCTTTTCCCAGATGCTCAATGGACCAACAATACGTTTTACTAAAAATTTTCAATTTTTGTCTTCCAACTCATATGCACATAGATTGTCATATTTTGGCATTTTCTGGCATTACAGCCCGTTACCAAGTTTAAAAGAGCATCATTTTCCTGGGATTACAGCCACCAATAACATTGTGTAGCTTCTGTACATCAGCATATTGACGGCTGACAATAGCTGTAGAGAGCTCATGATGTTCTGTTCTTTTGTAATCTTTATGAGTTTGATATTTTATGTAATGAACTTAATTTGAAAACCCAAATGGTAGTATATGATCTTTTATCACCTTAGACACTCTGTGCGTCATGCCTCTCAAGTGATTTTTTTCCTCTCTTACTTCTCTGGACAAATACGACCTTTATCCCATCAGAAAAAATATCACCATATATTTTCTTAATCTACAGGTGCTAAGGTTTAAAATGACGGATGGTGTTAAAAATTAACCTGAAATTTTTACGTGACCACATATTGTCTTGTTGAGTTTCTGAGAGAACTTCACGGCTAAATAGCGCCTCTGTATTGATAGCCGGTACATGTCGTAATATCCACCGCTCATAGTTAAATCTTTATGTCCGTTTATTTTGTCCTAATTTAAGTATCAAAGAGTGTTTTTATTTTTAAGTATCTTAAGTATCTTTTTTCCTCACTCTTAAGTATCTAAGTATGATGTTTTTTCATTTTAAGTAACTAACCATATTTTTGTTTTCATTATAAAATGTGATTGATATAGACAACAGAAGTAAATATCAGCTGGAGGTCGTAAACGAAGCTGATGTGAAGTATTTTGACTCACTGTTCCCACGAACTAATTGCTTCTCTGGTTTATACCGAAGAAATAAAACCGTCAACGAACCATCCGATTCAAATGTGTCTTAGGCGATACAGGGTGTTTAGGCGTCATTCTGATACCAAGAATGACTTTGTGTACTGTGGTGAAGCTGGGGGTAGGATAGGGTTGGGTTGGGTTGGGATGGGTTAGGATTACGCATGTGTGGGTATATTCTGTCGCATTTTATAGGTATCTTGCGTCTTTCTTTTTATTCCTTCTTTATCATGAGTATCTGTGCCTATTAATACACCACCTCGCAGGATAGTGGAAGAGGAATGGATAGTAACGAGATAATATTCTTCTTACATATACCTTAGCTTGATTACAGGTAACACCAGGTAGAAGTTACGTGACTCTTAAGAGTTTTCCTCGACTTGGCTGATTCAACTGTAAGACTTGCTGTATTTATCCTTATTAAAATCCTCCACCTGTAAGACCCTCCACTTGTAAGACTCTCCACCTGTAAGACCCTCCACTTGTAAGACTCTCCACTTGTAAAACCCTTTGTGGATTTAGATCATTTGATTTTACAAGGTCGTATTATAATGACTGGGAACCATATAGGAAACTGTTAGAGAAGTAAATATTTCTACGGCAGTGAATGAGTAAGTCAATAAGTGGTGTATAGAGCTGCTGACGCAACTTAAACGGTATATACTGTACATTATATGTTATCAGAGCTTTCCTGTTGTAATGTGAACCGCCTCCGGCCAAAGTGGGTTCACTGGCTCATGAAGATTAGCCTCTAGGTTTATTTAACTCAAGATTAACCACATTCGGCACTGCCTGACCCGACCCTGGACTTGGACCTACCCTACTCCTTACCTCCTACCTTTACCCTACTTCCTACCCTTGTTCCCAATCTAACCTAACTTAACTCTAAGTAGCTTAGGGTTAATCATTAAAGGAAATAAGCTGGGAGGGTTAATCTTCAGGTAATCCATTCTCACTCAAATTTTGGTCAGGTGAGGCCTTCTCTACCTTACCGAGAGCAGGAGGAGGAGGACTTGCTAACGCTCTACAGATCATCACAACCAAGGCAGATATTGAATACCTTTTGTTTACCTTTCGCGGGCTTAAGAAATCACATTCAACCACTATAAGATTGAGGTAAAGCCTGCCCTAATACAATAATACAGTAATTGATTATTGTATTCTAATAAAATTTACGGTGTATCTTGTGAACCAGATTTATTGTTTGACCTTAGTGAATGAGAAACTGGTTGAGGTGTATTGTGGTAAACATCCTGAAGAGCAGCTCTGTGTGTTCTTACGACCTCAAAGTAACACAAAAGGTAGCCAATATCTACCCTTGATCAGTCACTTTATGTAGATGTCAATTGTGTCATTTTTCTAGACTTAGTGCCCCCTGGAGGAGAAAGTAAATACAATGTTGATATATTTTGGTCACAACACACACTAGTAGATTATTTTTCCTTTTTAACTAAATAATTAACACTATGAAGCTAACTAATTATATAACTCAAAGATGGTAACCAATATGGCGTCGATATTGTTCACATACTCTATGATAAATAGATGTATTGTCTGTTTAATTTTAGGGAAGAATTTAATTTATAAACTTTTGAGAATCTGGATACAGGAGTTTTGTCTTTGTGTGTGTGTGTGTGGTGATGATGACGCATACTTTCCTCTGCAGTGAAAAAAATATCTTGACATTGCAAAGTTTAACTGTAAGCCGAAGGAACGTTTGTAATGTGACTTGTTATGTGAAATTGTAACTTGAAATTCTTTGTGAAAAAATATTTCCCTATAAAGTTTGGCAATAAATGAAGTATTACATCAAGGTGTAACTTGTAGTTCCTTGTGGAGTAATTACCTATGTGGACGATACAGCTACTCCAGGGTGTAAGACCTAGAGTAGAAAGTCTTTAGACCTTACCTGAGGTTGAAAGACTCTTATAGTGGAACGTCTTAGGTATTGAAACTTTAATTACAGTAAATAAAATATAATCTACCTAAACATTCCTTCACCTGGCGACAACTAATGATACAGGTGGTGTAATAGCTCTTTAAAATTCCTCCGTTTGATATAATAATGACCACACATGAACTGATAATGTGCAATATCTTGATAACACATTAGCTGCATCATTACACATAGTCCAGTGTATGTGTAGTGAGGGACATCTACCTAAATGAGTTACAGAATGTGGAGTTGAGGCAAAAATAAGTTGGGACATGTTTGAGATCATCAGTTGAGCCAAACGTTTATACTCAATATGGTTTTAATGGTATTTTAGAGCGACCGAAAAATGTAAACAAAATGGCCGGCTAGGTGACACATACCTTACAAGAAATAAACATGAGAACGAACACACACACACACACACACACACACACACACACCAGTTTTACCCACATTATCACCATACTATCGGCATACCTGGTCGGTGGACACCTGCCTCCTCCTCCTCCTCCTCACCTTGCTAATATGCTAATATGCTAATATGCTCTGGTATGTTCCAGTCTATTTAAGATATGCTCCCATCTATCTTAAAGAGCTTATGCTAGGTTGGTCTGATATGCTCCTCAAAGACTATGCTGATATACTCTTGTCATCTGATATGCCATTATGTTCATATCACTCTAAAGGATATACTAATATGTTCTGATATGTTGGTATGGTTCTGTCTCTCAGAGGGTGTGCTGATGTACTATAAGAGCATATGGGGTATGCTGATATACTTGGTTATGTAGCTAGGCTCATATCTCTCTTACAGGGTATGCTAATATACCCTGATATGCTTGCATCTATCTCTGAGCGTATACTGGTTGACTGTAATGACATAAGAGATATGCTGGTATGCTTCTAAGGGAATATGTTAACATACTCTAATAATAAATTGAAATGAGGTTAGCTATACCTTAGATTCAGGGGATATACTGAGAGCTAGTTAATATACTCAGGTATGTTGATATCCCTTCATGGCACTTGGGATATATGGTAATATACTCCGATGTGTCTCTTTGGATATACTGATATGCCACTAATGGGTCCCCAGAAAGCAGGAGACAAGTTGATCTGCTTCGAGGACACTAATCTGTATAATGATTTTTCCCTGACTGTTAAGAAGTATACTGGTATATTTCAAATGTTGCTTAGTATTATAGTATACTTTGGGCTGTTCTGAACATATTTCACAGCTGATTTTCAGAAATATATGCTGCTGTCACTGGCTTGTTTATTCCGGAGACATTGATTATACTTTGAGTATGTTGATATGCTTTGTTACCAGTCAAGGAATATGCTGATATGTTCTGACACTTCTCAGTGATTACCCTGATATACTTAGATACCTGATAGTATTTATTGGAGTATAGTGTCCTATACTCTGATGTCATTCTAGTGATATGCTGATGAGCTGACATACCGCTTTATGTAACTGTGATATATTGAATCATATACATCCATTCTTCACGCTTAATATATATGATATTCTAAACAATGCTGATATTATTTATGTTATACCCTGATTATATACTAACATACTACAGTGTCATTTATAGTGTATGATAGTATACATTGGGGGGTATACTTTGAGGTTATTTAGAGAATATGATGGCAAACGGTGATATACTCTGATGCCATATTTGGTATAAACAGATATATTGATATAATTTATATAATATACCGATAGATATAACTAAATATCTGTGAAGTAAATCCTGTACTTTTTGATATACCATTCAGGGTGAAGGTATGCTAATATACCACGATAGCACCCGTCTCTCAGCGCTAATATACCCTGATGGCACACTTAACATCCTGGCGCCGGTCGTGGGGTATACTGATATGCTAAAGTCTTCTTCATCTTCTAATATCTCGACTTCAGCTTCGTAAACTGTGATTACTTAAACGTATTTAACGCTCGTTTACGTAACTTTTTTGTAGAATAAATGAATGTATATCCGGGGTTCTTCTGTTTCTTTGTCCATCTGATGTTTGCGTCCATGTTGAGGAGAACCACTTAGCAGGGCTCGCATTTTCCCATAATGTGTTACCTCAAGTTCCATAATTTGCACTTAGTGAAGCCACGATATCCCGCGTTATGTTGCCCGTCTTACTTCCTTCTGGGTTATGTGTCTTAAGTTGGTGAAAAAATTAAATTAAGGCTGAATTATTGTTAAATGTTAAGGTATTATAGTACTTGTCTGTCGTGTTGTTAATATAACATAGTTTCACCAGCAGTATGTACTCAAGAGCTTATTAACATCGTTGACGAGTCAGAGCCGCAACACTGAACCAATCTATATGAACATTAACACAAAAATAAATTGTTACATTACATCGACTATCAAGACATAACTTACAATACAAATTAATAAATAATTGTACCAGGCAGATAAAAATATTAGTTACAAAAAATTATGAAAATAGTCTTAATGTTCACGCCAGAACTTACCCCATAACAAAAGCCATACAACATTTTCCCAGTTAAGACTTCGTTAAATACAATCTCAAACTCCTTCTCAGAAACTGTGTGTTGGTGGTGTGCCACGTGTGGTGTGTGTGTGTGTGTGTGTGTGTGTGTGTGACAGCACCTTTGATTTATACAAATATTCACCCAAATGAATAACACCAAGTAATTCACCATGTTATTCACGACTCTTAGATCACTTGGCTTGCGTCTCTCAAAAGGTCGAGCCAGGGTCAGCTGATTCAGTAAACACCGCTCACATTAATAGGGACCTGCCACACTTTGCCATAAACAGATAAATTGTACCGGGAATTTTCCCCCCACACACTCATCATTGTCACTTTATGTAACTTGCTGACAAAACCCATGACCCTTCAGGCCTTTTACGCCCTTAATGCATGAGTCATAAAGGCAAGCATGAACTCCGCATGCTTCCCAGTTGGGCACTGTAAACGCTTCTGCGCTTCACCTTGCACAGGATGTAAGGGGGTGCCCAATAAACTAGCCCCCTCGTGGGCAATCTGTAATCACTACCACTGTCTCGCGGCCCAGAGTAGTAGTTGGACATATCACTAGACAGGGAATGCCTTATGGACAGGCTACTAAGGCGAAACCCAACAAACTGGGCTGTCAGCAGTCCATTGCAACTCTTCCTTTCCCCAATCATTGCAACATTTGCACCACTGGATCGTGAAAAGGGAGAGCCAAGATGTGTGGCTACAGCCTGAGCTCCTGCCTCAATACACAAATCGACTCATGCGCAGCCATCATCCAACTCATCATACCACTCATCATAAAAATCCCTATGCCCCAAAAGTACTAAGGCTACGGACGAGTGGCGACGGGAGGCTCTAGTCACAACTCTGCACATGGGCGGCACAGATAAGATGGTCGTTTATGAACTGGGATCTTGGCAGCAAAACTTATTCTTCCTGCTACCTCCTGGTGACCACCGCTTTCAAGACAAATGACTGCTACCTCCTGGTGACCACCACTGTGTCGGAACAAATGACTGCTGCCTCCTGGTGACCCTCCCTCCCTCCCTCCTCCCTCCCCCTCCCTCCCTCCCTCCCTCCTTTCTTCCCTCCTCCCCCCCTCCCCCCCTCCTTCCCTCCCTCCCCCTCTCTCAGTAGTGGCTGTATAAGAAACGTGTAAAATACTTCAGCTATATAGTAAACGTGTTCGTATGTATAGCCTCAGTTGTGCTACACGATGTAAAACTACTAGACGATGGCAGGTCTGTGGCACCTTGGGGAGTCTAGCCAGTTACACCAAGTTACCTCCGTGAATTTCCGCCTTTATTTAGTTGTGGTCGTATTCTTTAATACGCTAGTTGTTAACATTTAGGTGAGAATAAGTAAATATTATCAAAACAACATTGAAAAACTCATAAGTGACTTTGTAATATAATTCAGTCGAGATAATAATATAAACACGAACGTGCTGGTCAAGCTCAGAGCTGTCCAGGGGTCATCTGGCCCTCCGGGTCGAGGTTGATCGGTATTTTTTTTTCTTTTTTCTTTTAATTGTTTCAATATGTGTTAAAGTCATTACTGTGTTAACAATATAATATAAAAGACAAAGAACATTTAAATATACGTATTTAGTTTCAGGGTTTAATTAGTTATTTATTACTTACATTTATTACTATGATATTTGTTTTCGTCTCATGTGTACAGTTTAAGTCTTTACTGTTGTTTAAGTAACTTTAGATTTAGTTGTTTTTCTCCCAAACTTATGTTGACATTTACATTGTTTAGAATATATCATATAACGCGTCATGATCATCCTGTGTTTATAAAGATCTGAGTTAAGTAATATTCCTTAAGGTTAAGTTACTTAAACTATTCACGTGGACCTAATATGATGACCTACATGGTCACCTATGGCCAGTGTGTGTGTCCGCTAAGTAGGGGTAAAGGAATACTTTTATTGTTATAATAATGTAAATTAATTTACACATAATAATATTATCACTGTTTTATATAAGACGTCATTTACAATCATAAGATATTCAAATATACCTAAAGCAGATTACGTTAAGTTACGTTACGTTACGTTATGTTTTGTATGAAGCTTTTCATTTGTATGTATTACTGTAAGGAAAAAATGACAGTAAGTGTTAAATTTAATACAAATGTAAACTAAAGTGTAAAAAAATCAGAAGGAAAAATGACAATAAAAATTGGATTGTCGGCCATTAACTTGGTAACACCTTTTGTATTAACCGATACGTGATGCCTTAATGAGCCTTAAGACACTGGTGCCGTTCATACTGTAAGGCTGCTATAATTCTCTGACGCTGTTGTACACAACCGACTTAGTTGTTCCCACGGGTGTAGAGATGAACCAATGGCCTCTAGGCTGCTGGCACGAGGAACAACATTGATGGCCATTAAAAATTTAGATTGTTTAGGCCGAAATACTTTTACTTACGAAACACTGCTAGCATGTATTGGCAAGGGCAGCCCGGAACCGTCAGGAACTCCGCCGATTGGATCCCATAGGCCACCCTTCTTCGCCAATCTCCTTAGGTGCTGAGGCAACTGGGGGTCTTCAGGACTCCGCCAAGAGGGCCAGAACAGCCCTCCTCACGCCCCCAACGAGTGATGCTAGCGAAGGTCCCGCTGGACCCCCGAGTAAAGTTGAGACTTTTCCTCTATTTCTCTTTAAGACAGAGAGGCAACACTGGCTAGTGACGCTAAGAGTATCTTCTGTCATATCTTGATATATTATTACATATTTTATAGTGTCGTCCACAACACACTTAGACTTTGGTGTTTGTTTCTGTGAGTTAAGGAGATACAGTGAGTCAACCTGAGACGTTAGTCAGCTGGTGCATAAGTTTTGAATTACGATCACAAGTACTCATATTTCATTATTTCTATTATCCTCGCTGGGTGGGAGATATAAACTAATGTTATAGTTATAATTATAGGCACCAGTAACTCATGTAATGTTATCGGTATACAGTCCCCAGTAACTTATTGACATATTCTTCACAGATTTTTTTTTTACGAGATTAATCAGGTTACAGGTCAATGACCCACATCAGGGCCTGGGGGGCGAAAATATAATAATAATAATAATAATAATAATAATAATAATAATAATAATAATAATAATAATAATAATAATAATAATAATAATAATAACAATAATAAAAGAGAGAAACATTATATGTATGTTGTGTTGTCAAGGTAAAAGAAACAATTGTGACCTGCAATTGTGTAAAAATGAGGCAGAAAGTCAATAAGAAATGTGACGTAGATGTTTCATATTTATATACAGTCAGCATAATGAAGTGATGATCTTCACGGCCAGGAGGAGTTGTGCTGAAAGCCCGACGGTGTGTTCGGTGTCTTCCAGGAGCAGTATGACAGTGTGTAAGTTGGTGGATGATAAAGTGGCAACACACTGTAGGAGCCTCCTGAGGGATCCTCCACGTAATAAATGGTGAGTTATTGACGTGGGTCTTGTGTGTGTGTGTATGTGTGTGTGTGTGTGTGCGTGTGTGTGTGTGTTTTTGTGTGTGTGTGTGTGTTTTTGTGTGTGTGACCTGTGGTGAAATGGTCAGCATCCTGCCCGAGTTCGATCCTCGGGCAGGGTGAAACTATGGGCAAGTTTCTTTACGCCATTTGCCTCTGTCTACCCAGCAGTAATTGGTACCCTGGATGTTAATCGATTTGCGGATCGTGTTCCGGGGTAATGGTTAGCCAGTGCAGTTGGCGAGCTGTCCGGTCTTCTCGGACTATTCCTTGACACTGGGTCATGCAGCTCGTTAACTTAATGGTGAGGTTGTTGTGTTGGCGACAGCTTCTACACTTTAACAAATTCACGCCTAGGAGGCCCTTGGGCCGGCCATCCTCGATTTCGAGGGGCTTCCATTATTATGTGTGTGTGTGCTATATAATCCACTATGGATGTGGTAATCATTATTTTACTTGGACTGATGGATGACACGTAGGAGTGGATGTCGTCGCTCTATATGCGCCGGATGAATGTTGGAGGAGGTGACGACGGGTAGCATGAATAAGCTGGTTTACATTCTACCTTACCTATCATGCCTATGGCGGCTGTATCCTGCCTACTGCTTGTATCACGGTGATAGTATGCCAGGTTCGTATAATCTAGCATGGAATGGCGTACAAATAAAGAGATGAACATTTAATATACGATATAATGGACGTTACTAGTGAGCTTTGGGTATTACAAGTGGCTGGTACAAGTCGATGGTGATAGTGTAGCCAGTAACCATAATTACTGGCCCATCCACAGGTCGAGCGTAGTGTGGGTAGAGGTCCTTGTGGACAGCGGCTCACACAGTAGCAACTCACACACCAACACAGCATAAGACCCTTGAATACTTATCACCAGTCGTTCAGGTCATACCTCCTTTTACTCTGAATATAAGGTAACTTTTACTACTCCCACTAACGTGAAATAAATAAATTATAACTTATGTCTACTGGAGCAGTAACATGTCCACTACCCACCAGTAAAAGGACGAAGCATCAATTTGGGAATATGTCTGAGGCCAACGCAGGAGTATCTGGTGATGTCCCGCACTACATGATCTTGCCAGGGCCACAGTACAGCAGCAGGCCAAGTCTCATGCTATATGTTAACAGATACAGTCCTCTGATACACTGAACACACCGTCGGGCTGTCAGTACCACTCCTCCTGGCCGTGAAGATTATCACCTCATTAGCTGCCTGTTTATGAATATTAAACTATGAAACATCTACACCACACCTCTAACCAGTGGTAATTAATGTTAATATTACTTATACCATAATGTGGAGCATCCGGCAATAAGTTACTAGGGACTACAAGCCTTATAACATTACATGAATTACTGGGGTCTATGTATATGCCTATATACTTTATATAAGTTACTTAGGACTATATAACTATAACATTAGTTTATATCTCCCACCCAGCGAGGATATTAGAAATAATAAAATATGAGTACTTGTGATCGTAATTCAAAACTTGTGCATCAGCTGACTAACGTCTCAGGTTGACTCACTGTATCTCCTTAACTCACAGAAACAAACACCAAAGTCTCGGTGTGTTGTGGACGCCACTATAAATTAAGTAATAATATATCTAGATATGACAGTAGATACTCTTAGCGTCACTAGCCAGTGTTGCCTCTCTGTCTTAAAGAGAAATAGAGGAAAAGTCTCAACCTTACTCGGGGGTCCAGCGGGACCTTCGCTAGCATCACTCCTTGGGGGCGTGAGGACGGCTGTTCTGGCCCTCTTGGCGGAGTCCTGAAGACCCCCAGTTGCCTCAGCACCTAAGGAGATTGGCGAAGAAGGGTGGCCTATGGGATCCAATCGGCGGAGTTCCTGACGGTTCCGGGCTGCCCTTGCCAATACATGCTAGCAGTGTTTCGTAACTAAAAGTATTTCGGTCTAAACAATCTAAATTTTTAATGGCCATCAATGTTGTTCCTCGTGCCAGCAGCCGAGCCCACGATCACTGGTTACCACTTACAGATTGATCATAATTTCATAATTGATAGAAAATTAACTACTGCTACGCTTCAGGATTCACTTCCCTTAAGGATGACGTTGCATTAAGACACATAAAAATAACTACTTTGTATTATAATAATAAGCCACCTTTTATTGTCTGTTGTCACTCTTAGTTGTTAATGGCACCTGACACCTTAATAGTACAGCAGTCTGATATGATGAATTACCTGTAGGGGTCATAAATATGCCCGGCTCTACAGTGTATAGCATCATGACTTGTTTTATTAGTACATGGGATATTTCTCAATGTATGTGGATAAAATTAGGAACTTGTATTATATGAACTAATGAACAAATTCTCATCTTTCAGATTTTGTAATATAAACAATGAGATTCCTTAGACTAGGTACAAGTAAGAAATAAAATATTTTCCTCTCCTTTGGTACGATTGTATATATCAATTGAATATTAAAACGCGTTATGTTATGACTCATAACATATCGTTGCTCATAAGTTATGAGCAACGATAGCCTACTGTTTCACGGACAATAATTTGACTTAAGATACAATAATTTAAAATAAGAGATTTTCAACAGCCTATTGATTACTGAACCGTGTATATCAAGTTATCTCAAGAACCTAGAGTATGGCGCCTCCCTCACTACTCTCTGAAACAGCTTCAGTAAGTAAGGCTGCAGTTCAGATGCGAACTTTCAAGAGTTCTGTGTAGTATTGTACATTAAGCTGTGGTTTGCACACACTGTCCTGTCAGGAGTCTTGAGTATCTTACACGTACTGTACACACATTAATTTTGTTTTGCTAACTATCAGTATGTAATTTCAACCTAACCTAATTATCAATGAGTTACTTAACCTAACCTAATATAACCTAAACTACTTATGCCAACCCAACATAACCTAAGAAATCGACCCAACAAAACTATCATGAAATAATTCAACCTAACCTAACCTAACCTAAGCTCATATTTGTCTCCGGCTGAAGTATACCTGACCACCTTTATGTCGTCCCATTAGGAAGCTGATGAGTCTGTGTTATATTTGTTCCTCATTACGAAACGAAATAAATCTTTAAATAATGGTACAGCGGACGACACACACCTATTGCTGTGTTTGGTGACGCGTTGGTTAATGGTGACATGTTGGTTAATGGTGACTCGTAGGTTAATGGTGACTCGTAGGTTAATGGTGACGTGTAGGTTAATGGTGACGTGTAGCATAAGAGTAAAGTGCTGGTTAATGGTGATGTGTTGGTTAATGGTGACGTGTTGGTTTATGTTGACCTGTTAGTTAATGGTGACGTATTAGTTAATGGTAACGCCTTGGTTATTCGTGACGAGTTGATGGTTAATGGTGACGTGCTGGCTAATGATGACGTGTTGGTTAATGATCTCCCCACTTCATTTTGCTAAGGGTCAAGACTCGTGTTCCTGCCTCACTTCCAACCTACACCGCCTCACTCACCCCTCTGGCAGGTAACACACTCTGGTCCCACAACCCTCTGGCAGGTAACACACTCTGGTCCCGCACCCCTCTGGTAGGTAACACACTCTGGTCCCACAACCCTCTGGCAGGTAGCACACTCTGGTCCCACAACCCTCTGGCAGGTAACACACTCTCGTCCCGCACCCCCCTAACACACACTGGTCCCACAACCCTCTGGCAGGTAACACACTCTGGCAGGTAGGTAACACACTCTGGTCCCACAACCCTCTGGCAGGTAACACACTCTGGTCCCGCACCCCTCTGGTAGGTAACACACTCTGGTCCCACAACCCTCTGGCAGGTAACACACTCTGTCCTGCACCTCTGGTAGGTAACACACTCTGGTCCCCTCTGGCAGGTAACATACTCTGGTCCCCACCCTCTGGCAGGTAACACACTCTGGTCCCACAACCTCTGGCAGGTAACACACTCTCGTCCCGCACCCCCTTGGTAGGTAACACACTCTGGTCCCACAACCCTCTGGCAGGTAGCACACTCTGGTCCCACAACGCTCTGGCAGGTAACACACTCTGGTCCCGCACCCCTCTGGTAGGTAACACACTCTGGTCCCGCACCCCTCTGGTAGGTAACACACTCTGGTCCCACAACCCTCTGGCAGGTAAAAAAAATAATAACACTTAGTCAATATTTGTTAATGTTAGGTTAAGTTAGTTTAACTTTTCTATTTCACAATTCATTAATACCTAATATGATGACGTACATGATCACCGATGGCCAGTTTGAAGCTTAAAATAATACATAGAAGTCATCGATATTAGGCAATTATCCCTGTTTAGTTTAAGCGTTTACAAATCATCAATCGTTTTTGTCAAATAGAGATAACTTTTTGGTTTTATTATTACAACTTAATATTAATTCGTATATTGTAAGATTTTGTTTATTTCTTTTCAGCCCTTGCTTACTGCCATATGATGTTTAATTTATACTTTAAATAGGTTAGGTTAGGTTAGGTTTGGTCAGGTCAGGTTACATTTTGTAAGAAGGTATTCATTTATTTGTACATTTATGATCTACAGGATCGTTTATGGCCGGTGAAAAGTTTCCCAAAAAGAGAAATACCTAGAATTTATCACTAATCATCAATTATCCATATTTAGTGTAACATATAGTATATATTACGTGGAGTTCCGTTTATATTTGTTTGTTTTCATATTATTTTAGTCAATTATTTGTTGACATTTAGCTTACAATAAGTAAATATTATTAAAAACAACACTGAAAAACTCACAAGTGACTTTGTAACATATAATTAGGTCGAGATAATAATACCAATACCACGTGCTGGCCAAGCTCCGAAAGAGTTGTCCGGGGGTCTAGCTAACCTCTGGTCGGGGCTTGACCAGCACGAAAAAAAAAATTATATTTTTTATTTTGGTGACCTGTGGTCAGCATGCTCGACTTTTAAGCGAGTCGACCCGAGTTCGATTCCCGAGCAGGGTAAGACTTTTTTTTTTTTTTTTTACGTCATTTGTCTCTGCCGTCCCAGCAGTAATTAGCGACATGAATGTTAATCGATTAGTGGATTGTGTTCCGGGGTAATGGTTAGCCAGTGCTGTTGGCGAGTTGTACGGTCTTCTTGGATTATTCCTTGACACTAGGTCATGCAACTCGTTAACTTAGGGTGTGGTAGTTGTGTTGACTATAGCTTCTACACCTTAAACAAATTCACGCCTTGGGCCGGCCCATCCTCGTACACGAGGGGCAACCATTAATATTACTTGATTAAATGTTATAAGTATATACTGCAGTTAGTCTATAGTATAAATGACAAAGAACATCAAAATATATATATATATTTAGTTCCAGGGTTTATTTAGTTATTTATTACTTGTACTTATTACTGCTATTTGTTTTCCTCTCATCTGTATAGTTTAAATCTTTACTGTTGTTTTGAGTAACGTTAGATTTAATTATTTTTCTCCGAAACTTACGTCTTTTACATTTTTTTCAGAATACATCATAATATCATATCACCCATGATGATTATCCTGTATGTAAAACGAAAAGAAATAATAACACTTAGTTAATATTTGTTAATGTTAGGTTAAGTTAGTTTAAGTTTTCCATTTCATAATTCATTAATACCTAATATGATGACGTACATGATCGCCGATGGCCAGTCAGAAGCTTAAAATAATACATAGAAGTTATCGATATTAGGCAATTATCCCTGTTTAGTTTAAGCTTTTACAAATCATCAATCGTTTTTGTCAAATAGAGATAAATTTTTGGTTTTATTATTACAACTTAATATTAATTCGTATATTGTAAGATTTTGTTTATTTCTTTTCAGCCCTTGCTTACTGCCATATGATGTTTAATTTATACTTTAAATAGGTTAGGTTAGGTTTGGTCAGGTCAGGTTACATTTTGTATGAAGATATTCATTTATTTGTGCATCCTCCTACACTCATTTTCGTCTCCTAACTTCGTCTAACAGTAACGTATAAAAGTTTCTGACCTGAAATGTATCGCCAAACTCCTTTAAGTTTGTCCCTGTGAAAGTTTCTAGCCACGAGGAATAAGCTTCAGAATATATCACTTGTGGGGGTACTGGTGTAACATTAATCGGGCACTTTTTTTCTACGAGAGGCGCATAAATACTTCTGATCAGGGAAGTTATTATCAAATTTCACAGGCTTAGCGAAGTAGAAGTTTATGTACTGAAAAACTTTTGAACTTGTCAGGACGCAAGAGAGGGAGGTATGTGTGTGAGTGTGACTGTAATTTTCCTGTATGTATTTACGCATGTGCACTCATGTATATTTGAACACATGAGATTATGTAGTGTTACTCTATACACTCGGGCAATAACATCATCCAGTAAGAGCCTTCACTAAGACTCACTGTATGATAGACTTTGATCCACACACTGTATCAGCAAATGTATTTATATGTTGATCCTGGACGGCTACGAGCCACCAGCGACCCTAAATCATATGGCCATTAAAAGTGTAATTTGTACACAGTAAACAGTCTAGTAAACTTATTTGAATGGACACCAAGTTTACCGTAATCATTTGTTTCAAACCCATTGAGTAGATCAGTGCACTTACATGCCTCTAGATGGAGTGTGTGTGTTATATGTGTTTAACCCCATGTACCAGTGTTGAGTTTAATGGATCACTGTTCCTGGAATGTATTTTGTTTTTACTGTAAAGCTGAAGTTTGTTTCCATACGATCAGATATTTTATTTCCTTATTCTTGAACATTCCTTTGCCAAATAAGTACATTGCGTCATCTACATAAATTGTGAAAGCTTCTGTAAACACGTTATTTTTCTATATATTTGCCTGGGATAGTATTAGCGCCAAGTTATTATTAATTTGTGTTGATCAGTACACTTTTAATATAAAAAATCCGCTGGTGCATTTATTATTTTCTTATGGCAAGGGTAAGGTACATATTTGTAACTTTGTGTATTATGTAGTTAACTATGTTTGAGACATTAGTGCTTTACACCATGAAGTAGGTACAGCACATCATAAAACTTAAGCTTTCAGAAATTAAAAAACAAAAATAAGACCTCCTTCCCTGTTGCCTTACACATGCTGTGGCTTTAACTCTCCTGTCCGTTGTGATTTTCCACCCTGTCCGACCCTCCACTGTGTCAGCTGACGTGTTCAAACAAAAGAACGTCGGTTTCCGCAGTTACAGACATCAAAATCTAACCATCTATTATTCTTCATCACTTCAAACCTCATAGTTTTCAATTCAATTAGTTTCAATGATAAATTATAATTAAACCCTTTCTGCCAAGGAGTATAATTAAATTAAAAATATCGCAAAAGTTTCCAAACGAACACTGGCGCACAACCCTGGCGCCCACAACTTATAGCATCCACATCGATACCTTTTCCCGGGCTACCTACCTCTTCTCCCTAGCTTATATCCTCACCAGGCAGGAGTCCTCCTCTCCCTACTACACTAGGGTTGCCATATCTTAATATTAAAAAAAGAGGACGTTCCCGAAGACATCATGTGTTGCCGCCGCCTTCTCACCCCCCCTCCGCCTGCCACACACTTTGGCGCTATGTAACCTTGATGCAGCCGTGACCGTTTTATGCTCTGGAAAAGTACAACAAATCGTAAGCACTGGCTGTGGCACCAAGCGACAAACCCACAACAAAGACTAAGATCAAACACTGTCACTGCAGGTTAAAGACTGGCCAACCACCGGTCGCCGTCATAGTTGTCGACACGTAAATAATATAGCGAAAGTGGCTCGATTATGGCTGAAAATTGCTAAAATGCCTTAAATGCAGGACAAGAAAAACAAATGCTACAGTGTAAAAAAGCCATAAGAAAAAAATGGTATACTTTCAACATTTCATTTATGGCTGTAATAGCACTAAATACAAATTATTTTTTTGTAATAATGCGCGTGGCTGAAGAACAAGGAAAAGCAGTACATGGCACTACGGGTTACCCCAAAAACTGCTAGCAGCTAAGTTGACAACACCGTACAGGCGTACACGTGACTTATCAGCTGACGAAAACTGAACAAGATCTCTACTGTTTCCACCTCCCCTCTCTCACAGTCTCTCTCTCTCTCTCTCGTCATTACAGTTTCATGTTTCTTTCCGTGGAGAAAATGATGGAAGCTGAAATTCCGGACTTTTGAAGAATTTTAAAAATTCCTTCCGGATGAAGATTTCGAGACCTAAATGGAGGTCATGTCCGGGAAAATACGGACGTATGGCAACCCTATACTACACCATAACTTCATAACCCAGGTATGTAATGTATCCTCGCTGGCATCAGAATAGGAAGCCCATGTTATTCTCCGTTAACCTCACAACTTGCCCCAACTCTAGCAGTCAGTCTCAGTGCGGTTATTCGGGCGACCAGACCACACACATGCCGCCGGCCGCCCAGCACCTGCAGGGAGAGCTATAAGGGAGGGAGGCAGTGAAACTCACTCTCAGGACTGTACAACACCCCCGGGAAGAGAGGTAGAGTTTTAACCCTCACCCAGTAATTACAATTAACATGTATGCTTTAGAGAAACATTCTGTGTAGGACAGTGAGTGAGAGTTAGAATAAAGAACTATATTGTATTTTAATGATGGTGCTATATTGACGTTACCATTTGTTGAGCCTTAGGACAAAAAAAAACATTTATTCCTACTAATCTTACGTAATTCAGTACAATGATTAGTAAATTAATAGTTGCCATTGAAATCACTGTATCGACATGTTTGATTGATTGATTAAAATAGACATGTCGTAATGGTCGCACAGTTAATTATTGGTATTTGGTAATTCTTAGGAACTTATGAGTATATGTCATAATAATTTTCAATGGGATCAAAATAAGGTTTCACAAATATTTTAATATTTAGGCGGTAGATATCTTTTAAGAGGTCTGGGTTTGAGAGGAGTGCATGGTGGTGGTCTCAGTGGGTCTGGGTATCACAAGTTGTACGTCTGTTTGGTCCGGAATTTTAATTTATAATCATGGTAATGTAAATCCATTGGTAGTTAGTACGTACAGTATATACCCATACTAGTTGGTAAATATTTCCGCTATTTTTTTTTTAATAACACTAAACCTCCAGCTATCCAATAACTTGAAAATAGTCATAGTTGTATAAACACGACCAAAAGAATATCCTATTTGAAGTTTAGCCACTCAAGTGCTACCTGGGCGGGCAAGTCCTTAGATGATTCATAAATGTTAAAATTGCGAAGGATCTTGATCTCAACTTTTAAAAATTTCGATCTCGGGAAAAAAATAGATTTCTTGCTCAAGTAAAGTATGAGGAGTCACCCAAGACCTTAGCCTAATTCTCTGGTAACACATAAGTAAACACACTAGAGCTATAGCCACAGTCAGGTAATAAAAATACTCTTTTTTGGGGTTACATATAATATCAAATTGATAACGATTAGGTAAAAAAATGTTACTCTCATATTTTAAGTAAATTTACTTTTTCTACTCCTTTAGGATCAAATATATGTAAACATTCAAAGCCCGGAATAGAGCAACCAACTGTCACCTTGTCAGTCTAAGATATCTGTTTTCAAGTCGGGATTCAATTTTTGTTTTGTAAAGAAAAAATACTTATACGTTATTTAGTATTTCCTGATGAGCCCTTTAGTTTTAGGTTACATTAAAACATATATAGAAAACAATTTGAGGATTATATTTGATATATTCTAATAGAACTTTATCTTTGTATATTAATCTTGGTAACACGTACAGATGTTTCATGGTAGTGATAATTTTAGTCTAAGTAAAATATCACGTGAAACAGCATCTATTAAGCGATTACTCCACATTACAGATTTATCTCTACACGGTCATTATTCCTTTATCAAACTGGTGTTTTATTATGGGTACGGGTTTACTCCACCCACTAGTTAACGAGGGCATAATAAGGTTAAAAACCTATAGAAGCTCGCCTTATGCTGAGTACATTCCGTGTTGTTGTAGCTAATGGTAATAATTTAACAAGATAAAGTTACTTAAGTCCGATGACCTGAATTAATCCAAATTTAAGTGTATTTCAAATGGGAAATAATATCAGGCATCCATAACCATGGAAATTAGAAGCTGTTTTGATTAGTAGTCCAGACCAGGTGTGTCCGTCACTGATGGCCTTATAGGTGATGGGAGGTTCGCCCACATACACATCAGTCAAAATGAAACTCACTGCGTGTACCGGATAGTTCCTCTCCATAATGATTTTTTTTAAGTATGTGTTAGTCATCGCGAAGTGAGTCTCATCATGTATACTTCCCATCTGTATTATTTTAAACTGGTTTATAGCCTGTGTCGGTGTCTACACTATCACTCTACTTCTCTACCAGAGCTTCTCAACTGGGGAACCACAAAGTATTTTCTAGAGGGTCAACGGATTGAAAACATAGATGGTCTTGGAGATGCCACGCGTTATAAAACAATTAATAAATACTTCTTCTTAATAAAGTTGATACAATTCTGAGAGAGTATTTCACTTCCTCATTTACCGACTTATTAAATTACTGTATGGTTATAATGGAATCATTTTATTGATAAAGTATATATATTCTTCATTGTTCTGCTTATTGTATTAGTATAAGAATAAATAAGTGACAAAGATA
>NW_024740342.1:0-34110 GCF_018991925.1 Homarus americanus | reverse complement strand
ACCTCTACCATTCCCAGGTACCAGACACTCACAGGTACACCTTCGACACTCCCAAGGTACACCTCCTGACACTCCCATGTACCACCCCAGCCTCCTAGGTACCTCCAGACACTCCCCACATACACCTCTGGCACTCCTGGGTGCACCTCCAAACTCCTGGGCCACCTCTGACACTCCTGGTGCACCACCTGACACTCCCAGGTGCACCTCTGACACTCCCAGATACTCTCCTGACACTCCTGTGCCACACCTGACACTCTGAGTACACCTCACTTACACTCCCAGGTTTTTACCTCAGACACTCCAGGTACACCTGCCCTCCCAAGTGCACCACTGACACTCCCAGGTACACCTCTGGCACTCCCAGGTACACCTCCCCACTCCCAGGTACACCACTGACACTCCCAGGTACCACCTCCCCTGACACTCTCAGGTACATCTCCCGTGCTCCCAGGTTACACCTCCCGATACTCCAGGTACACCTCTGGCCTCCCAGGAACTCCTCCTGACACTCGCAGTTCACCTCTCCCAACACTCCCAGGTACACCTCCTGATACTCCCAGGTACCGCCTCCCAGCCCTCCAGGTACTCCTCTGATGCTCTGGGTACTCCTAGGGCCTCCAGGTACCTCTGACACTCAGGTACACCTCAGACACTCCCAGGTACACCCTTGATGCTCCCAGGTACACCTCCGGCTTGCGCAGGTACCCCTCAGACACTCCCAGGTACACCTCTCTGACACTGCCAGGTACACCTCTGCCTCCCACTTCACCTCCCAACACTCCCAGTACACCTCCCGTCTCCCAGGTACACCTGGCCTCCCAGTTACAACCTGACACTCCCAGGCCACCTCACACTCCCAGGTACACCTCTGACACTCCCTGGTACACACGTGACACTCCTAGGTATGCCTCGCCACTCCCAGTGCCCACCTCCAGACACTCTCCAGGTACACCTCTGACACTCCCAGGTACCACAAATAACACACCCAGGTACACCTCTGGCTCCCAGGTACACCTCAGGTGCTCCCAGGTACACCTCGAACTCCCAGGCCGCACCTCCTGACACTCCAGGTACACCTCCAGACACTCTCAGGTACACCACTGACACTCAGGTACACCATTGACCTCCCAGGTATGCCTCTGGCGCTCCCAGGTACACCTCCAGACACTCTCCCAGGTACCTCAGACACTCCCAGGTACACCTCTGACACTTCCAGGTACACCTCCTGACACTGCCAGGTACACCTCTGACACCGCAGGTATACCTCCTGCTCCCAGGTACACCTCTGACACTCCCTGGTACACCTCCCGATGCTCCCAGGTACACCTCTGACACACCCATAGCCACACACCACCCCAGCACTCCCGGGTAACATGCCCCTGACACTCCTGGTGCACCGCTGCCTCCCAGGTACACCGCTGACATTCCCAGGCCACACCTGTGACACTCCATGTCCACCTCAGACACTCCCAGGTACACCTTGAACACTCCCAGGTACTGAACCTCCCAGGTACACCAATGACACCCACCAGGTACACCCCGTGACACTCCCAAGTACACCTCAGACACTCCCAGATACACCTCTGACTCTTCGAGTTACAACTCTGACCTCCCAGGTTTGCAAAGACACTGCAGTACACCTGTTTTTCAGGAGTGCTCCTCTGATGCTCCCAGGTACTCTCCTGACTTGCTCCCAGGTACCTCTGACACTCCCAGGTACACCTCCCAACCTCCCAGGTACCCTCTGACACTCCCAGGTACACCATGACACTCCCAGGTGCTCTCTGACACTCCCTGGTGCCTCACACTCCCAGGTACACCACTGACACTCCCAGGTACACCGCTGGCATTCCCAGGTACACCTCTGCCACTCCCAGGTACAACTCCTGACACTCCCAGGCACAGCTCAGGCACTCCAGGTACACCTCAGACACTACCAGGTGCACACCTCCAGGCCACACACCAGGTGCAAATTCCAGCACTCCCAGGTACACCTACACTGCCAACCACTCCCCAGGTACTCCTCTGACACTCCCTGGATCACCTCCTGACACTTCCAGGTGCACCTCTGAGCACTGCCAGGTGCACCTCTGACATAGGCAGGTGCACTCCTCCCAGGTACACCACTGACACTCCCAGGGGTACACCTCCCGATACTCCCAGGTACCTCTGCACTCCCAGGTACACCGCCCAAGCACTCTGGTACACCCTGACACTCTCAGGTACACCTCGACACTCCCAGGTTACACCTCAGACACTCCCAGGTACACCTCTGACACTTCCAGGTAAACCTCTGACATTCCCGTACACCAATGGCACTCTAGGTACACCTCTAGCTCCATGGAACCCTTCTGGCCTCCCAGTTACCTTTGGCACTCCCAGGTACACCCAGAGCACTCCCAGATACACCTCTGACACTCCCAGGTACTCCTCTGACTCTCTCCCAGGTAAACATCTGTCACTCCAGGTACACCTCTGACACTCCCAAGTACACCATGACACTCCCAGGTACACCATGACACTGCCAGGTATGCCTCGAACACTGCCAGGTACCTCACACACTCTCAGGTACACCTCAGACACTCCAGGTACACATCAGACACTCCCAGGTGCACCTCTGACACTCCCAGGCACCTCTGACATTCTGGAGTGCACCTCCAGACACTCACAGGTACCTCTGACACTCCCAGGTACCACCTCTGACACTCCAGGTACCTACCAACCTCCCAGGTACACCTCCAGGCATTCCCAGGTACACCACTGACTCTCCCAGGTACACCTCGGGCACCTCCCACATTACCTCTGGCCTCCCAGGTACACCTCAGACACTCCCAGGTACACCTCCCAACACTCCCAGGTGCACCCCTGACAATCCCAGGTACACCCTTGACACTCAGGTACACCTCCGACACTCCCGTTACCCTACAGACACTCCCAGGTACACCTCTGACACTGCCAGGTACACCTCTGACACTCCCAGGTTACACCTCTCTGACACTCCCAGGTACACCCCTGACAATCCAGGTACACCCTTGGCTTGCTCCCAGGTACACCTCCACATTGCTCCCAAGGTACACCACAGACACTCCCAGGTGCACCTCCTGGCACTGCCAGGTACACACCTCTGACACTCCCAGGTGCACCTCAGGCACTCTGGGTACACCTCCGATGCTCCCAGGTACACACCTGACATGCTCCAGTTACACCTGACACTCCCAGTTACACACTCTGACACTCCCGGGTACACCCCTGACACTCCCTGGTACACGCAGACACTCCCAGGTATACCTCATGCACTCCCAGGTACACCTCAGACACTCTCAGGTACACCTCCTGGGTTCCAGGTACCTGTTAACCTCCCAGGTACCTCCTGGCACTCCAGGTACACCTCAAGGAGCACTCCCAGGTACACTCGAACTTGCTCCCAGGTACACCTCAGACACTCGGGTACACCTCCGACACTCCCAGATGCTCATCTGATGCTCCCAGGTACTCCTCTGTGACACTCCCAGGTGCACCTCTGACTTCCAGGCACACCTCAACATTCCCAGGTACCTCCAGCAGACACTCTGGGTACACCAATGACACTCTGGTCACCCATCACACTCCAAGTGCACCTCAGACACTCCCAGATACCTCTGACTCTTCCAGGTACACCGCTGACACTCCAGGTACACCAATGACACTACCAAGTGCACCTCTGACACTCCGAGGTGCTCTCTGATGCTCCCAGGTACTCCCCAGCACTCCCAGGTACACCTCTGGCCTCCCAGTGCCGTCCTGATACACCCAGGTACCCTCCCAGCACTCCCAGGTACCTCCAGACACTCCCAGGTGCACACCTCCTGACACACCAGGCCAAGCTTCTGTCCTCCCAGGTACCACCTCTGACACTCCCAAGTACACCGCCCCAACCTCCCAGGTACACCGCTGACACTGCCAGGTACACCTCAGACACTGCCAGGTACACCCACCACTCCCAGGTACACCTCAGACACTCCCAGGTACACCTGCAACACCGGCAGATATGCCTCCTGACACTCCCAGGTACACCTCTGACACTCCCAGGTACACCTCCGATATACAGGTACACCTCTGACCTCCAGGTACCTGCAACACTCCCCAGGTACTCCTCTGACCTCCCTGGTTACCAAACACTCCCAGGTACTACACCCCGACGCTCCTGGTGCCTCCTGGCGTTCTGCAGGTGCACCTCTGCCACTCCCAGGTACAACTCTGACCTCCGGGTACACCATGACACTGCCAGGTACCTCCAGACACTGCCAGGCCCACCTCCTGATCTGGTGCACCTCAGGCACCAGGTACACCTCCAGACACTCCCAGGTGCACCTCTGACACTCCCAGAGCACCTCCTAACATTCCCAGGTACACCTCAGACACTCACAGGTACACCTTCGACACTCTGAATACACCACAGCACTCCCCATGTACACCACCCCAACCTCCCAGGTACACCTCAGAACACTCCCACATACACCTCCTGGCACTCCCTAGGTACACCTCAGACACTCCCTAGGTACACCTCTGACACTCCTGGTATCACTGACACTCTGGTACACCTCTGACACTCCCAGATTCTCCTCTGGCTTGCTCCCTGGTACACCTGACACTCCCAGGTATACCTCATACTCCCAGGTATGCACCTCAGACACTCCAGGTGCACCTCTCTTTACCATCCCAGAGTACACCACCTGACACTCAGGTGCACCTCTGGCACTCCCAGGTACAACTCTGACACTCCCAGGTACACCACTGACACTCCCAGGTACACCTCTTGACACTCCCAGGTACATCTCCAATGCTCCCAGGTAACCTCCCGTGCTCCCAAATGCACACCTCTGTACATGAGTACTCCTCAACCTCACTGAGTTTCCTCTGACACTCCCAGGTACCTCTGATACTCCCAGTACACCTCTGGCCTCCCAGGCTCTCTGATGCTCACAGGTGCTCCTCAGACACTCCCAGGTACCTCTGGCTTGCTCCCAGGTGATGCACCTCAGACACTCCAGGTACACCCTTGGCCTCCCAGGTACACCTCATGCTCAGGTGCACCTCAGACACACTCAGGTACACCCTCTGACACTGCCAAGGTGCACCTCCTGACACTCCCAGCCACACCTCTGACACTACCAGGTGCACCTCCGATGCTCCCAGGTACACCCCTGACACTCCCAGTTACAACCCCTGATACTCCAGGTACACCTCCTGACACTCCCATTACCTCTGACACTCCCTGGTACACATTGTTTGCTCAGGTATACCTCATACACTCCCAGGTACACCTCCAGAAACTCTCAGGTCACCTCTGGCCTCCCAGGTACACCATTGACACTCCCAGGTACACCTCTGGCTCCCAGGTACACCTCAGAGCACTCCCAGGTACACCTCAGACACTCCCAGGTACACCTCTGACACTCCCAGGTACACCTCAGACACTCTCAAGAGTACACCTCTGGCTTGCTCCCAGGTACACCATTGACACTCCCAGTTACACATCTGGCACTCCCAGGTACCTCAGACACTCCCAGGTACACCTCAGGGCCTCCCAGGTACCTCTGACACTTCCAGGTGCACCCACTCTGTGACACTGCCAGGTGCACCTCTGACCTTGCATGTATGCCTCCTGACACTCCCAGGTGCACCTCTGACACTCCCAGGTACACCTCCGATACTCCCAGGTACACCTCCCCTGATGCACCCAGGTGCACCACCTAACACTCCCAGGTACTCCTCAGACACTCCTGGTACAAACACTCCCATTACACCACTGACACTCACAGGTACACCTCTGGCATTCCCGTTACCTCGAACACTCTCAGGTACACCTCCCAACACTCCCAGGTACACCATTGACACTCCCAGGTACCTCTGGCACTCCCGAGGTACACCTCCAGGCACTCCCAGGCCCCTCGAACACTCCCAGGTACACCTCCTGACACTTCCAGGTACACCTCTGGCACTGCCAGGTACACCTGGGAGACACCTGGGTATACCTCCCTGACTCCCAGGCCACACACCTCCCGATACTCCCAGGTACACCTCCTTGACACATCCAGGTACACCACACACCTGAGGAACACCGCTGACACTGCCAGGTACACCCCTGACACTCCCAAGTACACCTCAGACACTCCCAGATACACCTCTGACTCTTCCAGGTACACCTCTGACACTCCCAGGTACACCAATGACACTACCAAGTATACCTTTGACACTCCGAGGTACTCCTCTGATGCTCCTAGGTACTCCTCTGACACTCCCAGGTACACCTCTGACACTCCCAGGTACACCACTGACACTCCCAGGTACCCTCTGACACTTGTACACCAAGCTGACACTCCCAGGTACTCCTCTGACACTGCCTGGTACACACCTCACACTCCCAGGTACACCACTGACACTCCCAGGTACACACCCCTGGCATTCCAGGTACACACCTCTGCCACTCCCAGGTACAACTCGACACTCCCAGGTACACCGCTGACACTCCCAGGTACTCCTCTGACACTCCCTGGTACACACCTCACACTCCCAGGTACACCACTGACACTCCCAGGTACACCTCTGGCATTCCCAGGTACCCCTCTGACACTACCAGGTACACCTCAGACACACCAGGTGCAAATTTGACACTCCCAGGTACACCTACATATGACACTCCCAGGTACTCCTCTGACACTACCTGGCTCACCTCTGACACTTCCAGGTACACCTCTGACACTGCCAGGTACACCTCTGACATCGGCAGGTATACCTCTGACACTCCCAGGTACACCTCTGACACTCCCAGGTACACCTCCGATACTCCCAGGTACACCTCTGACACACCCAGGTACACCACTGACACTCACAGGTACACCTCTGGCATTCCCAGGTACACCTCTCAAGCAATTCCCAGGTACAATCCCTGACACCTGAGGTACACCGCTGACACTGCCAGGTACACCTCAGACACTGCCAGGTACACCTCACACACACTCCCAGGTACCTCAGACACCTCCCAGGTGCCACCTCCTCAGACACTCCCAGGTGCACCTTTGACACTCTAAGGCACACCTTTAACATTCCCAGGTACACCTCAGACACTCACAGGTACACCTTCGACACTCCCAGGTACACCTCTGACACTCCCATGTACAGCACTGACACTCCCAGGTAAACCTCAGACACTCCCACATACACCTCTGGCACTCCTAGGTACACCTCAGACACTCCTAGGTACACCTCTGACACTCCCTGGTACACCACTGACACTCCCAGGTACACCTCTGACACTCCCAGATACTCCTCTGACACTCCCTGGTACACACCTGACACTCCCAGGTACACCTCATACACTCCCAGGTACCCCTCAGACACTCCCAGGTACACCTCTTACACTCCCAAGTACACCACTGACACACCCAGTTACACCTCTGGCACTCCCAGGTACACCTCTGACACTTCCAGGTACATCACTGACACTCCCAGGTACATCTCCGATACTCCCAGGTACACCTCCGATACTCCCAGGTACACCTCTGACACTCCCAGTTACTCCTCTGACACTCACTGGTTCACCTCTGACACTCAAAGGTACACCTCTGATACTCCCAGGTACACCTCTGACCCTCCCAGGTATTCCTCTGATGCTCACAGGTACTCCTCTGATTCTCCCAGGTACACCTTTGACACTCCCAGGTACACCTCTGACATTCCCAGGTACACCACTGACACTCCCATGTACACCTCAGACACTCCCAAGCACACCTCTGGCACTCCCAGGTACACCTCAGACACTCCCAGGTACACCCTTGACACTCCCAGGTACACCTCCGACACTCCCAGGTACACCTCAGACACTCCCAGGTACACCTCTGACACTGCCACATACACCTCTGACACTCCCAGGTACACCTCTGACATTCCCAGGTACACCTCCGATACTCCCAGGTACACCCCTGACACTCCCAGTTACAACCCTGACACTCCCAGCTAAACCTCTGACACTCCCAGGTACACATCTGACACTCCCTGGTACACACGTGACACTTCCAGGTATACCTCATACACTCCCAGGTACACCTCAGACACTCTCAGGTACACCTCTGACACTCCCAGGTACACCATTGACACTCCCAGGTATACCTCTGGCACTCCCAGGTACACCTCTGACACTCCCAGATACAACTCTGACACTCCCAGGTACACTACTGCCACTCCCATGTACACCTCTGGCACTTCCAGGTACACCTCCCAGGTGCACCTCTGACACTCCCAGGGTACACGCGTGACACTGCCAGGTACACCTCCGATACTCCCAGGTACACCCCTGACTCTCCCAGGTATACCTCAGACAATCCCAGGTCACCTCTGACACTCCCAGGTACACCTCCGACACTCCCCGGTACATCTCCGACACTTCCAGGTACACCCCTGACACTCCCAGGTATTCCTCTGATGCTCCCAGGTACTCCTCTGACACTCCCAGGTACAACACGTACACTCCCAGGTCCACCTCAGACACTCCAAGGTACACCTCAGACACTCCCAGGTACACCTCCGGCACTCCCAGATACTCCTCTGATGCTCCCATATACTCCTCTGACACTCCCAGGTACAACACTTACACTCCCAGGTACACCTCTGACACTCCCAGGTACACCTGTGACATTCCCAGGTACACCTCTGATACTCCCAGGTATACCCCTGACACTCCTAGGTACACCGCTAACACTCCCAGGTACACCGCTGACATTCCCAGGTACACCTGTGACACTCCATGTACACCTCAGCCACTCCCAGGTACACCTCAGACACTCCCAGGTACACCTCAGACACTCCCAGGTACACCAATGACACCCCCAGGTACACCCCTGACACTCCCAAGTACACCTCAGACATTCCCAGATACACCTCTGACTCTTCCAGGTACACCTCTGACACTCCCAGGTACACCAATGACACTACCAAGTACAGCTATGACACTCCGAGGTACTCCTCTGATGCTACGAGGTACTCCTCTGACACTCCCAGGTACACCTCTGACACTCCCAGGCACACCTCTGACACTCCCAGGTACCCCTCTGACACTCCCATATACACCGCTGACACTCCCAGGTACTCCTCTGACACTCCCTGGTACACACCTCACAATCCCAGGTACACCACTGACACTCCCAGGTACACCTCTGGCATTCCCAGGTACACCTCTGCCACTCCCAGGTACAACTCTGACACTCCCAGGTACAACTCAGACACTCCCAGGTACACCTCAGACACTACCAGGTACACCTCAGACACACCAGGTGCAAATTTGACACTCCCAGTTACACCTACATATGACAATCCAAGGTACTCATCTGACACTCCCTGGCTCACCTCTGACACTTCCAGGTACACCTCTGACACTGCCAGGTACACCTCTGACACCGGCAGGTACACCTCTGACACTCCCAGGTACACCTTTGACACTCCCAGGTACACCTTTGACATTCCCAGGTACACCAATGACACTCCTAGGTACACCTCTGGCACTTCCTGGTGCACACCTCTTATTTTCCAGGTACACCTCCGGCCTCTGGTGCCTCTGACACTCCCAGGTACACCTCTGATGCTCCCAGGTACACCTCTGACACTCCCAGGTACACCTCTGACACTGCCAGGTACACCTCTGACACTGGCAGGTACACCTCTGACACTCCCAGGTACACCTCTGACACTCCCAGGTACACCTCTGAAATTCCCAGGTACACCTCTGGCACTCCCAGGTACACCTCTAACACTCCCAGGTACACCTTGACACTCCCAGGTACACCCCATGCACTCCCAGATACACCTCTTACACTACCAGGTACTCCACTGACTCTCCCAGGTACACCTCAGACACTCTCAGGTACACTCCAGACACTCCCAGGTACACCTCTGACACTCCCAGGTAAACCTCTGTCACTCCCAGGTACACCTCTCACACTCCTAAGTACACCGCTGACACTCCCAGGTACACCGCTGACACTGCTAGGTACACCTCAGACACTGCCAGGTACACCTCACACACTCCCAGGTACACCTCAGACACTCCCAGGTACCCCTCTGACACTCCCAGGTACACCACTGACACTCCCAGGTACTCCTCTGACACTCCCTGGTACACCTCCGATACTCCCAGGTACACCTCGGACCTCCCAGATACACCTCTGACTCTTCCAGGTACACCTCCCGACACTCCCAGGTACACCAATGACACTACAAGTACACCTCTGAGCATCCAGGTGCTCCTCTGAACTCCCAGGTACTCCTCTGACCTCCCAGGTACACCTCCTGACTCCCAGGTACACCTCTGACCTCCCAGGTACCCTCTGACCTCCCAGGTACACCGCTGACACTCCCTGGTGCTCCTCTGACCTCCCTGGTACACCTCACACTCCCAGGTACACCACTGACTCTCAGTACACTGGCATTCCCGGTACCTCCTGCCACTCCAGGTACAACTCTGACCTCCAGGTACAACTCAGACTCCCGGTACACTCAGACACTACCAGGTACACCTAGACACACCAGGTGCAATTTGACACTCCCAGGTACACCTACATTGACACTCCCAGGTACTCCTCTGACACTCCCTGGCTCACCTCTGACACTTCCAGGTACACCTCTGACACTGCCAGGTACCTCCCAACACCGGCAGGTACACCTCCTGACCTCCCAGGTACCTTGACACTCCCAGGTACCTCAGACCTCCCAGTACACCCAGGCACTCCCAGGTACACCTCTGACACTCCCAGGTACCTCAGACTCTCCCCAGGTACACCTCTGGCTTGCTTCCAGGTACACCTCTGACACTTCCAGGTACACCTCTGACATTCCCAGGTACACCAATGACACTCCTAGGTACACCCTCTGACACTCCCTGGTAGCCTCAGCCCTCCCAGGTACACCTCTGGCCTCCCAGGTACTCCTCCTGACACTCCCAGGTCCACCTTGAACACTCCCAGACACCTCCAGACACTCCCAGGTACACCCCGAGGCACTCCAGATACACCTCTGAGCACTCCCAGGTACTCCTCTGACTCTCCCAGGTACACCTTGAGCCTCCCAGGTACCTCCAGACACTCCCAGGTACCTCTGACACTCCCAGGTACACCTCTGACACTCCCAGGTACCTCACCTGCACTCCCAAGTACACCTGACACTCCCAGGTACCGTTGACACTGCCAGGTACACCTCGGACACTGCCAGGTACACCTCACACACTCCCAGGCCTCAGACACTCCAGGTGCCCATCAGACACTCCCAGGTGCCTCCTGACACTCCCAGGTACACCTCTGACACTCCCAGGCACCTCACAGCATTCCCAGGTACCTCAGACACTCCCAGGTACACCACTGCAGCTCCAGGTACACCTCAGACATTCCCAGGTACACCACCAGCTCTCCCAGGTACACCTCAGACACTCCCAGGTGCACCTCTGTGCTCCCAGGTACACCTCAGACACTCCCAGGTACACCTCTGACCTCCCAGGTACACCACCCTGCCAATCCCAGGTACACCCTTGACACTCCCAGGTACACCTCTGACTGCTCCCAGGTACACCTCTGACACTCCCAGGTGCACCTCTGACACTCCCAGGTACACCTCTGACACTCCCAGGTACACCCAGACATTCCCAGGTACACCTCTGACACTCCCAGGTACACCTCATTGCTCCCAGGCACCTCTGACACTCCCAGGTACACCTCCGATGCTCCCAGGTACACCCCTGACCTCCCAGTTACACCCTGACACTCCCATTACCTCTGACTTCTCCCAGGTACACCCCCAACACTCCCAGTTACCCCTGACCTCCCAGGTACCACCTCTGACCTCCCAGGCCTCCGATGCTCCCAGGCACACCCTGACACTCCCAGGTTACACCCCTGACTCTCCAGTTACCTCGAGCGCTCCCAGGTGCCTGACTGCTCCCAGTTACACCCTGACACTCCCAGGTACACCTCAGACACTCCCAGGTACACCTCGAACACTCCCAGGTACACCTCTGGCACTCCCTGGTACCTCATTGTGCTCAGGTACACCTCATTACACTCCCAGGTACACCTCAGACACTCTCAGGTACACCTCTGACACTCCCAGGTACACACCATTGACTCTCCCAGGCACACCTCTGGCACCCCAGGCACACCCCAGACACCCCAGGCACACCCTCAGACACTCCCAGGCACACCTCTGACAATCACAGGCACACCTCAGACACCTTAGGTACACCCTGACACTCCCAGGCACACCATTGACACTCCCCAGGCACACCTCTGGCACCTGAGGTACACCTTAGACACCCCTGGCACACCTCAGACACCCCAGGCACACCTCTGACACTTCCAGATACACCTCTGACACTGCCAGGTACACCTCTGACACCGACAGGTATACCTCTGACACTCCCAGGCACACTCTAACACTCCCAGGCACACCTCCGATAGTCCCAGGTACACCTCTGACACTCCCAGGTACACCACTGACACTGCAGGCACTCCTCTGACACTCCCTGGTACACACCAAACACTCCCAGGTACACCAATGACACTCACAGGTACACCTCTGGCATTCCAGGTTCACCCTGCCACCCCAGGCACAACTCTGACACCTGAGGCACACCGCCGACACTGCCAGGCACACCCCAGACACTGCCAGGCACACCCTCACACACCCCAGGCACACCTCAGACACTCCCCAGGCACACCTCAGACACCCCATGTGCACCTCTGACACTCCCAGGCACACCTCTAACATTCCCAGGCACACCTCAGACAGTCACAGGTACACCTTTCGACACTCCCCAGCACACCTCTGACACCCCATGTACACCACTGACACTGGCACACCTCAGACACTCCCCACACACACCTCTGGCACCCTAGGCACACCTCTGACACTCACCTGGTACACCACTGACACCCCAGGTACACCTCTGACACTCCCAGATACTCCTCTGGCACCCCCTGGTACACCTCTTACACTCCCAAGTACAACACTGACACTCCCAGGCACACCTCTGGCACCCCAGGCACACCTCTGACACTCCAGCCACCACTGACACTCCCCAGGCACACCTCTGACACTCCCAGGCACATCTCCGATAATCCCAGGTACACCTCAGACACTCCCATTTACACCTCTGACACTCGGTGCACTCCTCTGACAATCACTGGTTCACCTCTGACACCCCAGGCACACCCGTGATACCCCAGGCACACCTCTGACCCTCCCAGGCACCTCTGATGCCCACAGGCACCCTCAGACACCCCAGGCACACCCTGACACCCCCAGGCACACATCAGACACTCCCAGGTACACACCCCCTGACACTCCCCAGGTACACCTCAGACACTCCCAGGTACACCTCTGACACTGCCAGGTACACCTCTGACACTCCCACGTACACCTCTGACACTCCCAGGTACACCTCCGATACTCCCAGGTACACCCCTGATACTCCCAGTTACAACCCTGACACTCCCAGGTACACCTCTGACATTAGCAGGTACACATCTGACACTCCCTGGTACACACGTGACACTCCCAGGTATACCTCATACACTCCCAGGTACACCTCAGACACTCTCAGGTACACCTCTGACACTCCCAGGTACACCATTGACACTCCCAGGTACACCTCTGCCACTCCCAGGTACACCTCTGACACTCCCAGATACAACTCTGACACTCCCAGGTACACCACTGACACTCCCATGTACACCTGTGGCACTCCCAGGTACACCTCAGACACTCCCAGGTGCACCTCTGACACTCCCAGGCACACCTCTGACACCCCAGGCACACCTCTGGACACCCCCAGGCACACCCTCCGATACTCCCCAGGCACACCCCTGACCACCTTGTGGCAAGTGGGCCCCACACTCCCAGGTACACCTCTGACAGTCCCCGGTAATCCTACGACACTCCCCGGTACACCTCCGACACTCCCAGGTACACCCCTGACACTCCCAGGTATTCCTCTGATACTCCCAGGTGCTCCTCTGATACTCCCAGGTACAACACGTACACTCCCAGGTACACCTTAGACACTCCCAGTACACCTCAGACTCTCCCAGGTACACCTCCAACACTCCCAGATACTCCTCTAATGCTTCCAGGTACTCCTTTGACACTCCCAGGTACAACACTTACACTCTCAGGTACACCTCTGACACTCCCAGGTGCACCTCTGACACTCCCAGGTACACCTCTGATACTCCCAGGTATACCCCTGACACTCCTAGGTACACCGCTAACACTCCCAGGTACACCGCTGACATTCCCAGGTACACCTGTGACACTCCATGTACACCTCAGCCACTCCCAGGTACACCTCAGACACTCCCAGGTACACCTCAGACACTCCCAGGTACACCAATGACACCCCCAGGTACACCCCTGACACTCCCAAGTACACCTCAGACATTCCCAGATACACCTCTGACTCTTCCAGGTACACCTCTGACACTCCCAGGTACACCAATGACACTACCAAGTACACCTATGACACTCCGAGGTACTCCTCTGATGCTCCTAGGTACTCCTCTAACACTCCCAGGTACACCTCTGACACTCCCAGGTACACCTCTGACACTCCCAGGTACCCCTCTGAAACTCCCAGGTACACCGCTGACACTCCCAGGTACTCCTCTGACACCCCCTGGTACACACCTCACACTCCCAGGTACACCACTGACACTCCCAGGTACACCTCTGGCATTCCCAGGTACACCTCTGCCACTCCCAGGTACAACTCTGACACTCCCAGGTACAACTAAGACACTCCCAGGTACACCTCAGACACTACCAGGTACACCTGAGACACACCAGGTGCAAATTTGACACTCCCAGGTACACCTACATATGACACTCCCAGGTACTCCTCTTACACTCCCTGGCTCACCTCTGACACTTCTAGGTACACCTCTGACACTGCCAGGTACACCTCTGACACCGGCAGGTACACCTCTGACACTCCCAGGTACACTCATTCTCTGACACTCCCCAGGCACACCTCCGAGGCTCCCCAGGTACACCTCTGACACCCCAGGCACACCCCAGACACTCCCCAGGCACACCTCCTGACACTCCCAGGTACACCCCTGACAATCCCAGGTACACCATTGACACTTGTGCCACCTGACACCCCCAGGTACACCACAGACACTCCCAGGTACACCCTGACACTGCCAGGCACACCTCTGACACTCCCAGGTCCACACCTCTGACACTCCCCAGGTACACCTCCGATACTCCCAGGTACCCCCCTGACACTCCCAGTTACACCCTGATACCCCAGTTGCACCTCTGACACTCCTGTGCACACCCCCACACCCTAGTTACACCCTGACACCCCAGGCACACCTCTGACATCCCAGGCACCAACATCTCTGACACTCCCAGGCACACCTCAGACACTCCCAGGTACACCCCTGACACTCCAGGCACACTCCTGCACACCCCAGGCACACCTCTGGACACCCCAGGCACAACCACTGACACTCCCAGGCACACCTCTGCACCCCTGGCACACCTCAGACACCCCAGGCACACCTCTGACACCCCAGGCACACCTCTGACACCTCCAGGCACACCTCTGACACCCAGGCACACCCCAGACACCTCAGGCACACCTCTGACACCCCCAGGCACACCACTGACACTCCCAGGCACACCTCTGGCACCCCAGGCACACCTCAGACACTCCCCAGCATACCTCTGACACCCCAGGCACACCTCCGATATTCCCAGGCACACCCCGACACACCCAGGTACACCACTGACACCCCAGGCACCCTCTGACACTCCCTGGTACACACCAAACACCCCAGGCACACCACTGACACTCACAGGTACACCTCTGGCATTCCCAGGCACACCTCTGCCAATCCCAGGCACAACCTGACACCCTGAGGCACACCCCTGACACTGCCAGGCACACCCCAGACCCCACAGGCACACCCCACACACTCCCAGGTGCACACCCCAGACATTCCCAGGCACACCTAGACACCCCAGGTGCACCTCTGACACTCCCCAGGCACACCTCAACATCCCCAGGCACACCCCGACACCACAGGCACACCCGACACCCCAGGCACACCCTGACACTGCCATGCACACCACACACCCCAGGCACACCCCAGACACCCCACACACACCCTGGCACCCCAGGCACACCCCAGACACCCTAGGCACACCTCTGACACTCCCTGGCACACCACTTACACTCCCAGGCACAAATCTGACACCCCAGATACCCTCTTACACCCCCTGGCACACACCTGACACCCCAGGCACACTACACTCCCCAGGCACACCCCAGACAACCCCAGGCAAACCCCACACCCCAAGCACACCACTGACACTCCCAGGCACACCTCTGGCAATTCCCAGGCACACCTCTGACACCCCAGGTACACCACTGACACCCCAGGCACACCTCTGACACTCCCAGGTACATCTCCTGATACTCCCAGGCACCTGATACTCCCAGGTACACCTCTGACACTCCCAGGTACTCCTCTGACACCACTGTTCACCTCTGACACCTCCAGGTACACCTCTGACACTCCCAGGCACACCTCTGACCCTCCCAGGCACCCTCTGATGCCCTCACAGGTACCCTCTGACACTCCCAGGCACACCCTTGACACTCCCAGGCACACCTCTGACATCCCCAGGCACACCACTGACACCCCAGGCACACCTCAGACACCCCAGGCACACCCTTGACACCCCAGGCACACCTGCCACTCCCAGGCACACCTCAGACACCCCTCAGGCACACCTCTGACACTGCCAGGGACACCCTCTGACACTCCCAGCTACACCTCTGACACTCCCAGGTACACCCCTGACACTCCCCAGTTACAACCCTGACACCCAGGTGGCACACCTCTGACACCCCAGGCACACCCCAACACCCCAGCTACACCCTGACACCCCAGGCACACCTCTGACACTCCCAGGCACACCTCTGACACCCCTGGCACACACGGACACTCCCCAGGCAACCCCACACCCCAGGCACACCTCAGACACCCCTCAGGTACACCTCTGACACCCCAGGCACACCATTGACACTCCCCAGGCACACCTCTGGCACCGCACACCTCAGACACCCCAGGCACACCTCAGACACTCCCAGGCACACCCAGACACCCCAGGCACACCTCAATGACACTCCCAGGTACTCCTCTGACCCCTGCTCACCCTAACACTTCCAGGCACACCCCTGACACTGCCAGGCACACCCCGACACCCGCAGGCACACCCTGACACTCCCAGGCACACCTCTGACACCCCCAGGCACACCTCCGATACTCCCCAGGCACACCTCTGACACTCCCAGGCACACCGCTGACACTCCCCAGGCACACCCCCTGACACCCCAGGCACACCCTCTGACACTCCCCAGGCACACCTCAGACACCCCAGGCACACCTCTGACACCCAGGCACACCTCTGACACTCCAGGCACACCTCTGACATTCCCAGGCACACCAATGACACTCCTAGGTACACCTCTGGCACCCCTGGTACACCTCTGACAATCCCAGGCACACCTTTGACACTCCCCAGGCACACCCCAGGCACTCCCAGATACACCTCTGACACTTCCAGGCACTCCTCTGACTCTCCCAGGCAAACATCTGTACACCCCAGGCACACCTCTGACACTCCCAGCACACCGCTGACACCCCAGGCACACCGCTGACACTGCCAGGCACACCTCAGACACCGCCAGGCACACCCCACACACTCCCAGGCACACCCCAGACACTCCCAGGCACATCAGACACTCCCACGTGCACCTCTGACACACCCCAGGCACACCTCTGACATTCCCAGGCACACCTCAGACACTCACAGGCACACCTCTGACACTCCCAGGCACACCTCTGACACTCCAGGCACACCACTGACACTCCCAGGCACACCCCAGACATTACCAGGCACACCACTGACCTCCTGCACACACTCAGACACTCCCACGTCCACCTCCTGACACCCCAGGTACACCTCAGACACTCCCAGGCACACTCTGACACTCCCAGGCACACCCCTGACAATCCCAGGCACACCCCTTGACACTCCCGAACACCTCCGACACTCCCCAGGCACACCACAGACACTCCCAGGCACACCCTCTGACACTGCCAGGTGCACCTCTGACACTCCCAGGCACACCTCTGACACTCCCAGGCACACCTCCGATACTCCCAGGCACACCCCTGACACTCCCAGTTACACCCCCTGACACGCCCAGGTACACCTCTGACACTCCCAGGCACACCCCTGACACCCCAGACAACCCCTGAGACACCCCAGGCACACCTGACACCCCAGGCACACCCCTGACACCCCTGGCACACACGTGACACCCCAGGCATACCCATACACCCAGTGCCCCACACACTCAGGCACACCTCTGACACCCCAAGCACACCATTGACACTCCCCAGGCACACCTCTGGCACCCCAGGCACACCCCAGACACTCCCAGGCACACCTCAGACACTCCCCAGGCACACCCCAGACACTCCCAAGCACACCTGACACTCCCAGATACCTCTGATGCTCGCAGGTACCTCTGACACTCCCCAGGCACAACATTTACACCCCAGGTACACCTCTGACACTCCCAGGTTCACCTCTGACACTCTCACCTCTGATACCCCAGCATACCCCTGACACTCCTAGGCACACCGCTAACACTCCCCAGGCACACCGCTGACATTCCCAGGCACACCTGACACCATGCACACCTAGACACTTCCAGGTACACCCCAGACACCCCCAGGCACACCTCAGACACTCCCAGGCACACCAATGACACCCCCAGGCACCCCCTGACACTCCCACACCCCAGACACTCCCAGATACACCTCTTACTCTTCCAGGCACACCTCTGACACCCCAGGCACACCAATGACACCACACACCCATGACACCTGAGGTACTCCTCTGATGCCACAAGGTACTCCTCTGACACTCCCAGGCACACCTATGACACTCCCAGGCACACCCTGACACCAGGCACCCCTCTGACACTCCCAGGCACACCGCTGACACCCCAGGTACCTCTGACACCTGGCACACACCTCACACCCAGGTGCACACCACTGACACTCCCAGGCACCTCCTGGCATTCCCAGGCACACCTCTGCCACCCCAGGCACAACTCCTGACACTCCCCAGGCACAACCAAGACACCCCAGGCACACCCCAGACACTACCAGGCACACCTGAGACACACCAGTGCAAATTTGACACTCCCAGGCACACCCACATATGACACCCCAGGCACCTTACACCCCTGGCTCACCTCTGACACTTCTAGGCACACCTCTGACACTGCCCAGGCACACCTCTGACACCGGCAGGCACACCCTGACACTCCCAGGTACACCTGACACTCCCAGGCACACCTCCTGACACTCCCAGGCACACCTCTGACACTCAGTACACCGCTGACACTCCCAGGCACACCCCTGACACTCTCAGTACACCTCTCACAATCCCCAGGCACACTCAGACACCAGGTACACCTCTGACACTTCCAGGCACACCTCTGACACTTCCAGGCACACCTCTGACATTCCCAGGCACACCAATGACACTTAGGCACACCTCTCGCACTCCCTGGCACACCCTCTGACACTCCCAGGCACAATCTTGACACTCCCAGGCACACCCCAGGCACCCCAGACACACCCTGACACCCCAGGTACCTCTGACTCTCCCAGGCACACCTCTGACACCCCTGCACACCACTGACACCCCAGGCACACCGCTGACACTGCCAGGCACACCTCAGACACTGCACACCCCACACACCCCAGGCACACCTCAGACACCCCGGCACACATCAGACATCTGAAGGCAGCACCCTGACACTCCCCAGGCACACCTCTGACATTCCCCAGGCACACCTCAGACACCACAGGTACACCTCTGACACCCCAGGCACACCTCTGACACTCCCCACACCACTGACACCCCAGGCACACCTCAGACATTCCAGGTACACCACTGACTCTCCCAGGCACACCCCAGACACTCCCACGCACACCTCTGACACCCCAGGCACACCTCAGACACTCCCCAGGCACACCTCTGACACTCCCAGGCACACCCCTGACAATCCCAGGCACACCCTGACACTCCCAGGCACACCTGACACTCCCCAGGCACACCACAGACACTCCCAGGCACACCTCTGACACTGCCAGGCACACCTCTGACACTCCCAGGTACACCCTGACACTCCCAGGCACACCTCCGATACCCCAGGTACACCCCTGACACTCCCAGTCACACCCCTGATACTCCCAGTTACACCTCTGACACTCCCAGGCACACCCCTGACACTCCCAGTTACACCCCTGACACCCCAGGCACACCCTCTGACACCCCCAGGCACACCCTCTGACACCCCAGGTACACCCCAGGCACTCCCAGACACATCTGACACCACCAGGCACACCACATTGACACCCCAGGCACACGTCTGACACCCCAGGCACACCTCAGACACCCCAGGCACACCTCAGACACCCCAGGCACACCTCAGACACCCCAGGCACACCTGACACCCCTGGTACACACGTGACACCCCAGGTACACCATACACTCCCAGCACACCAGACACTCTCAGGCACACCTCTGACACTCCAAGCTAACCACTGACACCCCAGGCACACCTCTGGCACCCAGGCACACTCAGACACTAGGCACACTCAGACACTCCCAGGCACACCTCTGACACCTGTGCACACCTCAGACACCTCCAGGCACACTGACACTCAGGCACACCATGACATCTGCAACTCTCACACCTGCACACACCTCAGACACCCAGGCACACCCCAGACACTCCCAGGCACACCTCTGACACCAGGTACACCTCTGACACTCCCAGGTACACCTCTGACACCCCAGGTACACCTCTGACACTCCCAGGCATACCCCTGACACTCCCAGGCACACCTCCGATATTCCCAGGAACACCTCTGACACACCCAGGTACACCACTGACACTCCCAGGTACCTCTGACACTGGCACACACCAAACACCCCAGGCACAACTCTGACACTCACAGGTACACTCTGGCATCCCAGGCACACCTCTGCCACCTCCCAGGCACAACCTAACACCTGAGGCACCCCTGACACCGCCAGGCACACCCCCAGACTCCTGCCAGGCACACCCCACACACCCAGGCACACCTCAGACACTCCCCAGGCACACCTCGACACTCCCAGGTGCACCTCTGACACCCCAGGCACACTTAACATTCCAGGCACACCCCAGACACTCACAGGCACACCTCGACACTCCCCAGGCACACCCCTGACACTGCCATGCACACCACTGACACCCCAGGCACACCCCAGACACTCCCACATACACCTCTGGCACCTCTAGGCACACCAGACACCCTAGGCACACCTCTGACACTCCCTGGCACACCACTTACACTCCCCAGGCACAAATCTGACACTCCAGATACCTCTACACCCTGGTACACACCTGACACCCCAGGCACACCTCATACACCCAGGCACACCCCAGACACTCCCCAGGTAAACGTCTTACACTCCCCAAGCCACCCACTGACACCCCAGGCACACCTCTGGCACCCCAGGTACACCACTGACACCCCAGGCACACCACTGACACTCCCAGGCACACCTCTGACACTCCCAGGCACATCTCCGACACCCCAGGCACACCTCCGACACTCCCCAGGCACACTCTGACACTCCCAGGTACCTCTGACACTCACTGGTCTCACTTGACACCCTAGGCACACCTCTGATACTCCCAGGCACACCTCTGACCTCCCAGGTACCTCTGATGCTCACAGGTACCTCTGACACCCCAGGCACACCTGACACTGGCACACCTCTGACATTCCCAGGCACACCACTGACACTCCCCAGGCACACCTCTGACACTCCCCAGGCACACCCTGACACCCCAGGCACACCTCCGACACCCCAGGCACACCCCGAGACACTTCCCAGGCACACCTCTGACACTGCCAGGCACACCCTGACACCCCAGGCACACCCCTGACACCCCAGGCACACCTCCGACACCCCAGGCACACCCCTGACACTAGCCACAACCCCTGAGACCCCAGGCACACTCTGACACTCCCAGGTACACCCCACCCAGTTACACTCTGACCAGGCACCTCTGGACACTCCCCAGGCACACCTCTGACACTCCCTGGCACACACTGACACTCCCAGGCATACCTCATACACCCAGGCACACTCTGCACACCTCTGACACCCCAGGCACACCATTGACACTCCCCAGGCACACCCTGCACTCCAGGCACACCCAGCACCCCAGCCACCCCAGACACCCCAGGCACACCTCTGACACTCCCAGGCACACCTTGACACCTCAGGCACACCCTGACACTCCCCAGGCACACCATTGACACTCCCAGGCAAACTCTGGCACCCCAGGCACACCTCAGACACTCCAGGTACACCTCTGACACTCCCAGGCAACCCTCTGACACTCCCCAGGTACACCTAGACACTCCCAGGCACCCCAGACACTCCCAGGCACACCAACGACACTCCCCAGGCACACCTGACACCCACCACACACCCCAGGCACACTCAGACACCCCAGGCACACCCCAGACACCCCAGGCACCTCTGACACCCCAGGCACACCCCTAACATTCCAGGCACACCCCAGACACTCCCAGGCACACCTTCGACACCCTAGGCACACCCTGACACTCCCCAGGCACACCCCTGACACTCCCAGGCACACCTCCCTGACACCCAGGCACACCTCTGACACTCCCCTGGCACACACCTGACACCCAGGCACACCTCATACACTCCCCAGGCACACCTCAGACACTCACAGGTACACCTTGACACTCCCAGGCAAACCATTGACACTCCCAGGCACAACTCTGCACCCCAGGCCACTCCCAGACACTTCCAGGTACACCCTCAGACACTCAGGCAAACCTCTGACACCCAGGCACACCATTGACACTCCCAGGCACACCCTGCACCCCAGGTACACCTCAGACACTCCCAGGCACACCTCTGACACTTGGTGCACACCCCCTGACAATCCCAGGCACACCCTTGACACCCCAGGCACACCTGACACCCTCAGGCACACCACAGACACCGCCAGGCACACCTTGACACTCCCCAGGTACACCACTGACACCCAGGCACACCTCAGACATTCCCAGGCACACCACTGACTCTCCCAGGCACACCTCTGACACTCCCAGGCACACCTCTGACACTCCCCAGGCACACCTGATACTCCCAGGTACACCCCTGACACCCCAGTTACACCCCTGACACTCCCAGTTACACCTCTGACACAGGCACACCCCTGACACTCCCCAGTTACACCCCTGACACCCCAGGCACACCTCTGACACTCCCCAGGCACACTTCTGACACTCTGGCACACACGTGACACCCCAGGCATACCCCACACACCCCAGGCACACCTCAGACACCTGCACACCCTTGACAACCCCAGGCAAAACCATTGACACTCCCCAGCACAAATCTGGCACCCCAGGCACACCTCAGACACTTCCAGGCACACCTCAGACACCCCAGGTAAACCTCTGACACTCCCTGGCACACCATTGACACTCCCAGGCACACCTCTGGCACCCCAGGCACACTCAGACACCCCAGGCACACCTCAGACACTCCCAGGTAAACCTCCTGACACCCCAGGCACACCCCAGACACCTCAGGCACACCTCTGACACCCCAGGCACACCATTGACACTCCCAGGTCACACCTCTGGCACCCCAGGCACACCTGATAGTCCCAGGTACACCTCTGACACTCCCATGTACACCACTCAAACTCCCAGGTACTCCTCTGACACTCCCTGGCACACACCCAAACACTCCCCAGGTACACCACTGACACCACAGGCACACCTTGGCCCCAGGCACACCTCTGCCACCCCAGGCACAACTTGACACCTGAGGCACACGCTGACACCCAGGCACACCTCAGACACCCCAGGCACACCCCACACAACCCCAGGCACACCTCAGACACTCCCCAGGCACACCTCAGACACTCCCAGGTGCACCCCTGACACCCCAGGCACACCTCTAACATTCCCCAGGCACACCCCAGACAGTCACAGGCACACTTTCGACACCCCAGGCACACCTCTGACACCCCATGCACACCACTGACACCCCAGGCACACCCCAGACACTCCCACACACCCTGGCACCTTAGGCACACCTCTGACACTCCCTGGTACACCACTGACACCCCAGGCACACCTCAGACACTCCCACACATACACCCTGGCACCTTAGGCACACCTCTGACACTCCCTGGCACACCACTGACACCCCAGGCACACCTCTGACACTCCCCAGATACCCTCTGACACCCCTGCACACCCACACCCCAGGCACACCTCACACACCCAGGCACACCCCAGACACACCCAGGCACACCTCAGACACTCCCCAGGCACATCTCCGATACCCCAGGCACACCTCCGACTACTCGCATGCACACCTCTGACACTCCCAGGCACACCTCTGACACCTCCCAGGTACACCTGTGATACCCCAGCAGGCACCCCCTGACCCTCCCAGGTACTCCTCTGATGCTCACAGGTAATCCCCAGACACCCCAGGCACACCTGACACCCCAGGCACACCCTGACACCCCAGGCACACCCTTGACACTCCCAGGCACACCTCCGACACTCCCCAGGCACACCCTGACACCCCAGGCACACCCCAGACACCCCAGGCACACCTCCTGACACTGCCAGGCACACCTCTGACACCCCAGCCTTCACCTCTGACACCCCAGGCACACCTCCGATCTCAGGCACACCCATGACACCTCCCAGTTACAACCCTGACACTCCCAGGCACACCTCTGACACCCCAGGCACACATCTGACACTCCCTGGCACACGTGACACCCCAGGCATACCCCACACACCCCCAGGCACACCTCACACACCTCAGGCACACCTCTGACACTCCCAGGTACACCATCTGACACTCCCCAGGCACACCCTGGCACCCCAGGTACACCTCTGACACTCCCAGATACAACTCTGACACTCCCCAGGCACACCACTGACACCCCATGTACACCCTGGCACCCCAGGCATAACCTCTGACACCCCAGGCATCTATGACATTCCCAGGCACACCTCTGACACTCCCAGCACACCTCTGACACCCCAGGCACACCTCCGATACTCCCAGGCACACCGACGCTCCCAGGCATACCTCAGACACCCCAGGCACACCTCTGACACCCCAGAAACCTCCGACACTCCCCTGCCACCTCGACGCTCCCAGGTACACCCCTGACACTCCCAGGTACTACACGCACACCTCGAGGTACACCCCAGACACCCCAGTACACCCCTCAGACACTCCCCATGTACACCTCCGACACTCCCAGATACTCCTCTGATGCCTCGCAGGTACCCCTCTGACACTCCCCAGGTACACACACTTACACTCCCCAGGCACACCTCTGACACTCCCAGGTTCACCTCTGACACTCCCCAGGTACACCCCTCTGATACTCCCAGGCATACCCCTGACACTCCCTAGGCACACCGCTAACACCCAGGCACACCGCTGACATTCCCCAGGCACACCCAGACACCCATGCACACCCCAGACACCCCAGGCACACCTCAGACACCCCAGCACACCTGAGACACCCCAGGCACACCAACACACCCCAGGCACACCCTGACACTCCCAGGCACACCCCTCAACACCCAGGTACCTCTGACACCCCTGGTACACACCTCACACTCCCAGGCACAGCACTGACACCCCAGGCACACCTCTGGCATTCCCAGGCACACCCCTGCCAACCCAGCAAATCTGACAATCCCAGGTACAACTCCAGACACTCAGGCACACCCCAGACACCACCAGGCACACCTCAGACAAACCAAGGCAAATTTGACACTCCCAGGTACCCCTCTGACACCCCCTGCTCACCTCTGACACTCTCCAGGCACATCTGACACTGCCAGGCACACCTCTGACACCGGCAGGCACACCTCTGACACCCAGGCACACTCTGACACCCAGGTACACACCCTGATACTCCCCAGGCACACCTCTGACACTCCCCAGGCACACCGCCACACCCCAGGCACACCCCTGACACCCCAGGCACACCTCTGACACTCCCAGGCACACCTGAAAGACTCCAGGCACACCCCGACACTCCAGGCACACCTCTGACACTTCCAGGTACACCTCTGACATTCCCAGGTACACCAATGACACCCCAGGCACACCTCTGGCACTCCCCAGGCACACCTCTGACACTTCCACATCACTTTGACACTCCCAGGTACACCCCAGGCACCCCAGATACACCACTGACACCCCAGGCACTCTCTGACTCCCAGGCACACCTTGACACACGCCCAGGCACACTCCAGACACTCCCAGGCACACCTCTGACACTCCCAGTAAACCTCTGTCAATCCCAGGTACACCCTGACACCCCAGGCACACCGCTGACACCCCAGGCACACCGCTGACACCCCAGGCACACCAGACACCGCAAGGCACACCCCACACACACCCCAGGCACACCAGACACCCCAGCACACATCAGACACTCCCAGGTGCACTCTGACACTCCCAGGCACACCTCTGACATTCCCCAGGCACACCCCAGACACTCACAGGCACACCTCTGACACTCCCAGGCACACCTCTGACACTCCCCAGGCACACCACTGACACCTGCACACCTCAGACATTCCCAGGCACACCACTGACTCCACCCAGGCACACCCCAGACACTCCACGCACACCTCTGACACTCCCCAGGTACCCCTCAGACACTCCCTGGTGCACACCTCTGACACCCCAGTTACACCCCTGACAATCCCAGGCACACCCTGACACTCCCCAGGCACACCTGACACTCCTAGGCACACACAGACACTCCCAGTTACAACCTGACACTCCCCAGGCACACCCCTGACACCCCAGGTCCACATCTGACACTCCTGGCACACACGTGACACTCCCACGCATACTTCACACACCCCAGGCACACCTCAGACACTCTCAGGCACACCTCTGACACTCCCCAGGCACACCTCTGCCACTCCCCAGGCACACCTCCGATACTCCCAGGTGCACCCCTGACACCCGGCATACCTCAGACACTCCCAGGTACAACTCTGACACCCCAGTAAACCTCCCACACCCCTGGCACACCTGACGCTCCCAGGCACACCCCTGACACTCAGGACCCTCTGATGCTCCCCAGGTACCCTCTGACACTCCCCAGGCACTACACGTACACCCCCAGGCACACCTCAGACACCCCAGGCACACCCCAGACACTCCCAGGCACACCTCCGACACTCCCCAGATACCCTCTAATGCCTGCACTCTGACACTCCCAGTTCACAACACTTACACTCCCAGGCACACCTCTGACACTCCCAGGTTCACCTCTGACACTTGGCACACTTGATACCCCCAGGTATACCCCTGACACTCCAGGCACACCGCTAACACCCCAGGCACACTGACATTCCAAGGCACACCCTGTGACACCCATGCACACCCCACACCCCCCAGGCACACCCCAGACACTCCCAGGCACACCTGAGACACTCCCCAGGCACACCAATGACACCCCAGGTACACCCCTGACGCCCCAAGTACACCCCAGACACCCCCAGATACACCTCTGACTCTTCCAGGTCACACCTCTGACACTCCCCAGGCACACCAATGACACTACCAAGCACACCTCATGACACCTGAGGCACTCCTCTGATGCCCCAGGCACTCCTCTGACACCCCAGGCACACCTCTGACATCCCCAGGCACGCCCCTGACACCAGGTGCCCCTCTGACACCCCAGGCACACCGCTGACACTTGCACCTCCTGACACCCCAGGCACACCTCACACTCCCAGGCACACCACTGACACTCCCCAGGTCACCCCCTGGCATTCCCCAGGCACACCTCTGCCACTCCCAGGCACAACTCCACACTCCCCAGGCACAACCCAGACACCCCAGGCACACCTGAGACACCACCAGGCACACCCTCAGACACACCACAGGCAAATTTGACACCCCAGGCACACCCACAAGACACTCCCAGGTACTCCTCTGACACTCCCTGGCTCACCTCTGACACTTCCAGGCACACCTCTGACACTGCCAGGTACACCTCTGACACCGGCAGGTACACCTCTGACACTCCCCAGGCACACCCCTTGACACCCCAGGCACACTCCTGATACTCCCCAAGCACACCCGCTGACACTCCCAGGCACACCCCTGACACCTCAGGCACACCTCTGACACCCCAGGCACACCCCAGACACCCCAGGCACACCTCTGACACTTCCAGGCACACCTCTGACACTTCCAGGCACCACCTCTGACACATTCACAGGCACACCAATGACACTCCTATGTACACCTCTGGCACTCCCTGGTACACCCTCTGACACTCCCAGGCACCCCTGACACCCCAGGCACACCCCAGGCACTCCCCAGATACACCTCTGACACTCCCCAGGCACTCCTCTGACCTCCCAGGCACACCCAGACACTCCCAGGCACACTCCAGACACTCCCAGGCACACCTCTGACACTCCCAGGTAAACCCTGTCACCCCAGGCACACCTCTGACACTCCCCAAGCACACCGCGACACCCCAGGCACACCGCTGACACTGCCAGGCACACCTCAGACACTGCAAGGCACAACCTCACACCCCAGGCACACCTCACACACCCCAGGCACACATCAGACAACTCCCAGGTGCACCTCTGACACCCCAGGCACACTCTGACATTCCCCAGGCACACCTCAGACACTCACCGGTACACCCTGACACCCCAGGCACACCTCTGACATCCCAGGCACACCACTGACACCCCAGGCACACCCAGACACCCCAGGCACACCACTGACTCTCCCAGGCACACCCCAGACACCCCACGCCACCTCTGACACTCCCAGGCACACCTCAGACACTCACCGGCACACCCCTGACACCCCAGGCACACCTCTGACACCCCCAGGTACACCACACTGACACCCCCAGGCACACCCCAGACACCCCCAGGCACACCACTGACCTCCCAGGCACACCTCAGACACCCCAACGCCACCTCTGACACCCCAGGCACACCCTCAGACACTCCCCAGGCACACCTCCTGACACTCCCAGGTACACCCTGACAATCCCAGGCACACCTTGACACTCCCAGGACACACCTCCGACACCCCAGGCACACCACACACCAGGCACACCCTCTCACTGCCAGGCACACCTCTGACACTCCCCAGGCACACCTCTGACACTCCCCAGGTACACCTGATACTCCCCAGGCACACCCCTGACACTCCAGCACACCCCTGACACTCCCAGTTACACCTCTGACACCCCAGGCACACCCCTGACACTCCCCAGTTACACCCCTGACACCCCAGGCACACCTTGACACTCCCTGTTACACCTCTGACACTCCCTGGCACACCCCAGGCACTCCCAGACACACCTCTGACACCCCAGGCACACCATTGACACTGCACACCTCTGGCACCCAGGCACACCAGACACCCCAGGCACACCCCAGACACCCCAGGCACACCCCCATGCACCCAGGCACACCTCTGACACCCCTGGCACACACGTGACACTCCCCAGGACACCTCATACACTCCCAGGCACACCCCAGACACTCTCAGGCACACCTCTGACACCCCAGGCACACCATTGACACTCCCCAGGCACACCTCTGGCACTCCCCAGGCACACCAGGCACCCCAGGCACACCCACACCCCAGGCACACCTGACACCCCAGGCACACCCCAGACACCTCAGGCACACCTCTGACACTCCCCAGGCACACCATTGACACTCCCCAGGTAAACCCTCTGGCACCCCAGGCACACCTCAGACACCCCAGGCACACCCAGACATTCCCAGGCACACCTCTGACACTTCCAGGCACACCTCTGACACTGCCAGGTACACCTCTGACACTGCAGGTATGCCTCTGACACTAGGTCATACCTCTGACACCCCAGGCACACCTCCGATACCCCAGGTACACCTCTGACACACCCAGGCACACCACTGACACCCCAGGTACCCCACACTCCCCGGCACACCAAACACTCCCCAAGCACACCACTGACACTCACAGGCACACCTCTGGCATTCCCAGGCACACCTCTGCCACCCCAGGACAACTCTGACACCTGAGGCACAACCACGACACTGCCAGGCACACCTCAGACACCAGCCACCCCACACACCCCAGGCACACCTCAGACACCCCAGGCACACCTCTGACACCCTAGGCACACACATTCCCAGGCACACCTGTGACACTCCATGTACACCTCAGACACCCCAAGGCACCCCAGACACTCCCAGGCACACCTGAGACACTCCCAGGCACACCAATGACACCCCAGGTACAGGTACACACCAATGACACCCCCAGGTACACCCCCTGACGCTCCCAAGCACCCTCAGACACTCCCAGATACACCTCTGACTCCTCCAGGTACACCCCCTGACACCCCCAGGTACACCAAATTTATACTCACTACAAGTACACCTATAAAACCCTCAAGGGGTACTCTCTAATGCTCCCAGGTACCTCTTGACACTCCCAGGTACACCTCCTCTCTGCCTCCAGGCCACCTCTGACACTCCCAGGTACCCTCTGACACTCCCAGGTACACCGCTGACACTCCCAGGTACTCCTCTGACACCCCTGGTAAATACCTCACACTCCCAGGTACACCACTGACACTCCTGTGTACACCTCTGGCATTCCAGGTACACCCCTGCCACCCCAGGTACAACTCTGACAATCCCAGGTACACTCAGACACTCCTGTACACCTCAGACACTACCACAGGTACACCCCTGTGACAATACCAGGTGCAAATTTGACACTCCCAGGCCACCTACATGTGACACCCCAGGTACCTCTGACACCCCTGGCTCACCTCTGACACTTCCAGGCACACCTCTTGACACTGCCAGGTACACCTCTGACACCAGCACCCTCTGACACTCCCAGGTACACACCTCTGACACTCCAGGCTACCTCCGATACTCCCAGGCACCTCTGACACTCCCAGGTACACCGCTGACACTCCCAGGCCACCCTCCCTGACACTCTCAGGTACACCCCTGACACTCCCAGTACACCTCAGACACTCCCAGGTACAGCCTGACACTTCCAGGTACACTCTCTGACACCTCCAGGTACACCTCTGACATTCCCAGGTACACCAATGACCACTCCTATGTACACCTTCTGGCAATCCCTGGTACACCTCTGACACTCCTAGGTACACCTTTTGACACTCCCAGGCCACCCCAGGCACTCCCAGATACATTCTGACAATTTCAGGTACTCTCTGGCCTCTCCTCCCAGGTACACCTTTTAGACAATTCTGGTGCGGGCCACCCAGACACTCCCAGGTACAATTCCCTGACACTCCTGTGGTAAACTCTGTAACTCCCAGGTACACCTCTGACAGTCCCAAGCACACCGCTGACACCCAGGCACACCGCTGACACTGCCAGGTACACCCCAGACACTGCAGTACACCCCCACACACCCGGCACACCTCAGACACTCCCAGGTACACATCAGACACTCCAGGTGCACCTCTGACACCCCAGGCACACCTCTGACATTCCCAGGTACACCTTAGACACTCACAGGTACACCCCTGACACTCCCAGGTACACCTCTGACACTCCAGGCACACCACTGACACTCCCAGGTACACCTCAGACATTCCCAGGCACACCACTGACTCTCCCAGGTACACCCTCAGACACCCCACGTACACCTCTGACGCTCCCAGGTACACCTCAAACACTGGCACACCCTCTGACACTCCCAGGTACACCCCTGACAATCCCAGGTACACCCTTGACACCCCAGGCACACCTCCGACACTCCCAGGCACACCACAGACACCCCAGGTACACTCTGACACTGCCAGGTACACCTCTGGCACCCAAGGCACACCTCAGACACCCTAGGTACACCCTGACACTCCTGGTACACCCTGACACCCCAGGTACACCACTGACACTCCCAGATACTCCTCTGACACTCCCTGGTACACACCTGACACTCCCAGGTACACCTCTGACACCCCAGGTACACCTCTGACACTTCCCAGGAACACCTCCCAGGCACTCCCAGATACACACCTCTGGCACTCCCAGGTACACCTCCGATACACCCAGGCCACCTCTGACTCCCAGGCACACCGCTGACACTCCCAGGTAATATCCCCGACACTCTCAGGTACACCTCTGACACTCCCAGGTACACCTGAGACACTCCCAGGTACACCAATGACACCCCCAGGTACACCCCTGACGCTCCCAAGTACACCTCAGACACTCCCAGATACACCTCTGACTCTTTCCAGGTACACCTCTGGACACTCCTAGGTACACCAATGACACTACTGTAAGTACACCTAAGTGACACTGGTGTTCCTCTGATGCTCCTGTGTACCTCTCCGACACCCCAGGTACACCTCTGACACTCCCAGGTACACCTCTGACACTCCCAGGTACCCCTAACACTCCCAGGTACACAGCTGACACTCCCAGGTACCTCTGACACTCCCCGGTACACACCTCACACCCCAGGTACTGCACTGACACTCCCAGGTACACCTCTCTGGCATCTCCCAGGTACACCCTGCTACCCCAGGTACAAATCTGACAAATCCCAGGTGTGTGCCAACTCAGACACTCCCAGGTACACCTCAGACACCACCAGGTACACACCTCTACAGACACCAGGTGCAAATTTGACACTCCCAGGTACTCCTCTGACACTCCTGGCTCACCTCTGACACTTCCAGGTACACCTCTGACACACTGCCAGGTACAATTCCTGACACCGGCAGGTACACCTCTGAGTACTCCCAGGTACCACCCCCTGACACTCCCAGGCCAACTCCAATACTCCCAGGTACACTCCTGACACCCTGTGGTACACCGCCGGGACACCCCAGGTACACCCTGACACCTTGTGGTACAATTTCTGATACCCAGGTACACTCTCAAACACTCCCAGGTACACCTCTGACACTTCCAGGTACACCTCTGACACTTCCAGGTACACTTGACATTCTCCCAGGTACACCAATGACACTCCTAGGTACACCTCTGGCACTCCTGGTACACCTCTTACACTCCCAGGTACACCTTTGACACTCCTGTGTACACCCCAGGCACTCCCAGATACACCACTGACACTCCCAGGTACTCCTCTGATTCTCCCAGGTACACCTTGTGACACTCCCAGGTTACACTCCAGACACTCCCAGGTACAATTTCCTGGACACTCCCCAGGTAAACCTCTGTCACTCCCAGGCACAGGTAAACCTCTGACACTCCCTGCACACCGCTGACACTCCCAGGTACACTGCTGACACTGCCAGGTACACCTCGACACTGCAAGGTACACCTCACACTCCCAGGTACACCCTCAGACACTCCCAGGTACACATCAGACACTCCCAGGTGCACTTGACACTCTCAGGCACACCCTGACATTCCCAGGTACACCTCAGACACTCACAGGTACACCCTGACACCCCAGGCCACCCACTGACCCCAGGTACACCCTCAGACATTCCCAGGTACACCACTGACTCACCCAGGTACACCTCAGACACTCCCACGAACACCTCTGACACTCCCAGGTACACCTCAGACACCCCAGGTACACCTCTAACACCTCCCAGGCACCCCGACAATCCCAGGTACAACCCTTGACACTCCCAGGTACACCTCCGACACACTCCCAGGTACACCACAGACACTCCCAGCCACAACCCTGACACTCCCAGGTACACCTCCTGACACTCCCAGGTCCACATCTGACACTCCTGTACACACGTGACACCACGATACCCTCATACACCCCGGTACACCCTGCACACTCCCTCAGGTACACCTC